>NC_142804.1:14382492-14597492 GCF_049724085.1 Artemia sp. Qi Xiang Cuo
TCCTAATCCAGTCCGATACCTTGTTTAATTAATTGTTGGAATTTACAGTTTAGTTTTTGTGTAAATTTATAGGATATTCTCATTATATCCAAGATGGATCTTCAGACAATTAAGTTGGAATGCCCCTCTCCCCAATATGCGCATCTGGATCATTATATAATTTAGCTCATATTTGCTCGCTTTAATTTACTATGGTTCTAAGTCATTGAAATGCTTGAGTGCACTTGTTTTTTTTTTTCTTTTAGCTTTGTGCTTGTTTTCAGCTAACACACTTTTATTTTATACTTTATCTTATTTGGGTTTATTGCGCCAGGCTTCTTTTTTTTGCTGCTTTAAAATGGTCAATTAAGTATTGCTTGATTTGCCTACATTGCTTCTTATGATTGTTTATACCTTGTTTTATTTTTATGTTGCGTAGACACTATTCTTATATGCACACACGTCTGGTCCTTGGGGTTGGGGTCTTTTAAAATTCAAACTGGGAAGTTCTTCCTTTATTTAGGTATAAAGCAAGGGGCGTTTATTGGAGGGTTGATCCTTCAAGACGCTTCTGTTCATAGTTAAGGCAACCGTTTGTTACCAACTTAAAAAAAACAAAAACAAAAAAAAAAAAAAAACAACAGAACAATGGTGTATGATACAGAGGAAAAAATATAGCAAATGAATTGAACATGCAACACCATAATGTTTTGGTTTTGAACAGAAAACACTTCGCAAAAAAAAAAATCGTTATAAACTTGGGTCTGAGAGAAAAGAAAATAAGACTTTGGATGACTAGACTTTCGAGTTTATGACGTTTTTTCACGGTTGTTAGGTAAAGTCAAAAGTGATTTCTCGCTAGATGTCGTTTTTGTTTTTAGATTTTGGCAGAAAGTCAAAAATTATTAATGATATTGGTCAGGCTGGTATTTTTTTCTTTGGAAGTTCAAAAACCACCGAATATCGAGTCAAAAATCGTGTTCTTCGGTGGTGCTGCAATACCTCCGAAAGAGGTCTTCTAAACCTGAAAGTTGGAAACATAAACTTATATTTTGAGGCGTGCATTTTGTGCAATAATCCATCTGTTTTGTGGTAAGTTGAATCACATAAAGAACACCTTAATATTAGACACCGTTCCTAAATGTTTTGCCTAATCTCTATTGTTATTTTATTCTAACGTTGGCGATAATGCTGATGGAAAGCGTAATGTTAACCTTATCCCTCTATTGTTATTTAGCGTTAACCTTACCCCTATTGTTATTTTATTCTAACGTTGGCGATGATGCTGAAAGAAAGCACAACGTTAATTTTATCCTTCTATCGTTAACCTTATCTCTCTGTTGTTATTTTATTTTAACGTTGGTGATGGTGCTGATGGAAAGCATAATGTTAACCTTATCCCTCTATTGTTATCTAGCGTTAACCTCATCTCTATTGTTATATATCTATATTATTTACCGTTAACCTTATCTTTCTCTATTCTTATTTTATTCTAACGTTGGTGATGATGATGATGTTAAACATAACGTTAACCTACCATTGAAATTTTGGGATAACATTTTTTGTTTTAATTTTTTTTTTTTTTTTTTTTTTTGGTTTAAACATCTTTTTAAGCAAACATTTTTGTGAATATTTGTTTTTTGAGGTTGGGAGGTATGTATGAAATGAACAACATCGAAAACTTCTAGAAGCTCATACTCTTGATTGATGGTTTAACCTTTGCTTTTGGAAACTTATGTAGCATGCACCTTTTTTTTAGGTTTCAAATGGGCATTCCTCTTCTGTTATTCCTCGGACAAATCCGCAATCCTCTTCTGATCAGCAAGCTCCACCTCCGCCAAGATTACAATCGGTAGTAAAACCTAGAGTAAGGTTTAAATTTTTTTCTTTTATACTATTTTATAGTTTTCTTGATTCTCGTGCCTTTCGGGCAGCATAGAGAGTATGTCAGCCTACTCCAGGAAAACAGGTTTAAAGAATCTAGCCCGGTCAAGATACTGATTCATACTGTTGCTCCCCCCCTAAAATTTTTTTCTCTATAAAAAGAAATTATTCTTATTGTGATTTTTAATGATTAGTGATAAGGGTCTTTTTGCTTAGTCTTTATATATTCTTTCTAAGGTAAAAAACAAAATCAGAGCAAAGTGCGTCCCCCATTCTTAAGCCTTTCAAGAAGCTGAAAATCAATTTGATGGCTCCGGGGAAATAACCCAGTTAAAGATGTGACCTGAAGTAAGTTTGTATTATTGGCGGTTTACTGTCTTCTAAATTTTTTTTCACCACGTTTCCTAATTATTTCTTGGGCCAATAACAACTTTGCTGTTGTTCTATTGGCACTGTAAGCTACCTTGCACGGTTTCACCTGCTCGATAACAAGGTTATATGGTAAAGTAATCGTACTGGGATGCCCCATGGCCAATGTAAAATACCAAAAAATACCAATGTATGGTATTTTATAAAATACTAATGTAAAATACCAATGTATGGCCAATGTAGCCCACTTAGCAGTTTGCTAGGAAAATAGTGTGATTGAAAAAGTTTGTAACTAGGTAGGACACGTAAAATCGATAAAGTAAAATAGTAAATTTGATATTGTATGCCTGAGTAAAAGATCATGTCTGAACAAGTGTTAAACATGATAATTATTATGATGATGTATCGCTTCTTCGGGGTCCGGCACCAGGCATAACTCATTTTGGTAAAAGTCAGTGGTTTCCCGCCTGTGGTGTTCATATTATGCAAACATTGTGTGAAGAAGACAAGTTTTTATGCTGTCCATTGAGACCAAAGACGTGACACTAACTAGGCCTCAAAGGTTAACAGAATTTAAATTAGGAAACTTGGGATAAGTGCGATTTCACATAGATTTTAATTCTACCTTTCCCTCTGCAGCCTTAACTTTTTATTATTCTTAGTTAGGGCCCGACCGATATGGATTTTTGGGGTCTGATACCGATACCGCTATATCGGTTGCTTACCGATATGATTTGCCGATAAATTCCCCTTCGGAAAAAACCTAACCTAAAGTTTGAACCCCCCTCCCCACTCTGCCCTTATTCATACTCTCATGTTTTTCCCTGGTATTACACACCAAACAACAGCCTCAATAATTAACTGTAGATTCCAAAAATTAGGCCATTTACAAGAATTGTTTAATTGTCTTTACCTTTTCTGATCATCAGCGTCTGACCACAGAAACGAAATGGCGGATATTTGCAAAAGTGACAGTTAAGAAAAAATTTTAATCAAAGAAGCCGGTTTAGCTACATAAGCAGAAATACGTGAAAATCTGATTGAAGGAAGCGTAAGATATTTATTGAAATTGATTGTTCAGAACTCAAAATTCAATAGCGGGACTTTGAATTTTAATCGTTCACATGTTAATGTGAAAACTTTGCATTCATATGATATGCTCTCTTACTAACGAATCCATGATACGCACACTGGATAAAGGGGTGTAGCTAGAGTTTTGAGTTTAGAGACGGGATTTTAAGAACATGTCTTCAAAATCGTCCAGTATGCCGACAAATGGGGACAAAAGCTAAATTTCCAAGGTAAATTTTCCAGGGTGTTGACACGCGGCATTGACACCTTGGACCCCTTCCCCCTTACCACCTTAAAACTCCCCCTTAGCTGCGTCCCTGCCTGTGTATTATGGTTATAACCACTTGAATCTTGGATTTTTCACCCACGCAAGTCACCATTCATTAAACAGAAAGGTTCGGTTTATCTTATTCTGTTTAGTTGTTTTGATAGAAGATGTACGTTCCTGAAGTCACCATACGTTTAGAACATTGCTCACTGGGTGTGCATTGACAATTATTGACAAAAATATACTTTGACTTTATTTGACTCACCTCTGCTGCTCTCTCCATAATCAATGTGATTATTTTGGCCAACATTGGATACAATAATTAAAAAAAGAAGTTGTTTATTGCAACTTTTAAGAATTTTATTTGGGCTCAAAACTATGGTACTTTAACTCGACCTTGATATTGTTTAGGATCACTGTAACTCAAAGAAAAAAAGAGTATGCCAGTGTGTGAAGTAAATTGTCCGTATCTTTACCATGGAATTATTTTTCAGGTTGAATCACCATCAATGCCACAACCTGGTCCTAGTCTTTCTCATACGGGTTTAAGTCCTACTCCCGCCATTCCACTCACTGTGACTGCCTTAGAAGATAAGAAGGTTCATATTCCTCAAATTAGTAGGAGCATCCCACCTCTCGTTGCTCAGGTGAAGGAGGAAGTCCCATCCGCTCATTTGACGCGAAAACGACCGCTGAGTAAAACAACATTGTAAGTGGAAATTGTTCCTATACTGCTGTCAGTAGCAGTGCTATAGCATAAATAAGTCACCTACTATGAACAGACTAGTTGTGTTGTGTATTCCTGCATTTTTTGCCCTTTGGAACGTTGATTCTCAAAGTGGGAGCCATTTCATTTTCCTTTTAGGGGATGCTTCAGACCTTCACAGGGTTGCCAGAAGTCTTTTGCAAGTAAAACAAACTTAAGAAGAACAGAAATTTGCTACCTCTTTGATTCTCTCCTGATTTTCTATAAATTACACTTATAAGATGGTATTAGGCAAATATTGACTTTAAGGAGGTGGGCTGAAAATAGCTAAGAAAAATAATAGAAATAATAGCTAATTTTGTGAGAAACAGTCAAGGAGGAGGGCGCTTTTTTAGAGCCGAAAAAAATTCGGAAGAATTTCTCGAAACTAAGTAAGACGCTACAACACATGGTAATGATAGTTGTCAACTATGGCTCTGAAAGTTGGACGACGCTTCGAAATGTTAAGGAAGACCTGCTGTATTTTTTCCAGAGGAATTGTATTAAGAATTTATTTTGAATGCTCGTTTGAGCGATTGTATTTCATACAAAAAGGCTACAAAAAATATGTTCTGGTGTTTTTAGGGTTTTAGGGTTTGTGACAATGAAAAACAAAATCGAAACATGCTCTGCCTACTCCTCTTTACTGATCCGCTAACTGCTCCTCTGTCTTGGACCTCCGACTGACTGACCCTCCATATTAATATAATTTGGTCTACTTCTCCGCAACGGGTCACAATTGGCAATTTCTTCTGACATCCCTTCGTGGACTTTAGAGGGCGAATTAATAATAGAATATATCCAAAACAGTTACTTGCTTCTGGTTACTTATTTCTTGCTTAATTCGCTTCTAGTAAATAGAGAAAAGATTATTTTTCCAAAACATTTTTTTTGTGCATATAGAACTACATAATTCGGTGTGCCTTGAATGATGCCCTGGATGAGCCTTAGGGTTGTGTTACGGTCATCTCCGTAGAATGCTCATGGATCACCTTCCTATATTATATATGACAAGCTGATATAATATCTGATAATCTGATGTGTCGAAAGCTGCGTTTCCTCGAAAATATGAAGGATTTCAAGCATTGAAATGAATTGTTCACATATTGTTCGCGGGGAACCTATTTTAGGAACGGTTTCAATGGTATGACTAGCCGTGATAGCCGAGTGATTTGCGTGCTACACTTGACTCTTTGTCCGTGGGGACAGGAGTTCAAGTTCTGGTGTCGCTGGTTATTTGGGTTTAACGGGGATCAGTCCTTTGACTCTGTACTCAGGTATTTAATACGACCCAGCTCTAAATGGGCACCCGGAGAAATCTGGGGAAGGTAAACAGGAAGGCAAAAGCATAGAATGGCTAGCAGCCATCCCTCCATTGCACTTCCTGGCTGAAGGGCCAAGAAACCTAGATCAGCACCGCCGGTAGAGATTGTAAAAATCCAATACATATTCTTTACGTTTACCTTTTATTGCATTTAGCATAAACTTCTACTTTATAGTTAAATAGAGTTTTAAGTCATTGAATGGAGGAAGATGCCTTGTGGTACTTTTTGTTTTAATTAGTCAGCTTGTTTTTCAAAATCATCAGATTTACAAACACATGACCGCCTTTGCCTTTTATTTATTTAATTCCGTGGAATTAAAGCACTCTTCTAAGAAATATTTTGGCTAAATATGCGAAATTAAAAGAAATTATTCCAAAATGTTTGCCGTATCTTGACAAATTTTATGCTGGCTTTTATCTTGCTTCTATTGTCTTTGTGTTTTATTTGTCTTGCTTTATTCTATTATTTTAACTTTGACTAGGATAGCCTTTTTTAGATATGAATATTAAAATACTATATTTGCTTTTGAACGGTCCCGTTCTGAGCGTACCCCTACTCCTGTTATCTTGGTTACCGATTAGCCCACTGGATTCATTATTACCAAACGGCTAATAATTAAAGCCATAAAGAGCGGTTCGGCCCAATAATAAAATACCTCTAGGGGTATTACTACCGCTTCCTGAACCCTTGCTCTTTACGCTAAAGTTTGACTTTGTGTTACAATTCTCTAATAAAGATTGCTCAAAAACAAGGGCCGTTGAATCTGAATGAGAAGTCTTTTTAAAGAACTTTAAGACTTTAGCATAAAGAGCAAGGAATGAGGAAGGGGTAATCCCCCTCATATAAGGAATTTTTTGTGTTCATTTTGAGTTTTAATGTCGCTTCTTACTTTTAATCGATTTTTTTTTTATTTAATTCCATTAAGGCCTGTTTTTGTACTGCTATTCCGTGAAACATCACACTTACTTTTGAATTCCTAAAAGCAAATCATTTTTGAGTTTTGACTTGAAATTTTAAAAGTTTCTAAGTCTTGTTATTTATTGATAAAATTAATTAATAAATGAATTGTCTATTTATAAATAACCTCTCAATTTGATTTTGTCCCAGTGAATGAATTTCCAAAAGAGATCTTGTACTATCGAAGCATTGAGTTTGGTGCGTCAAAGCTCTAAAGGAAGACTCCTACTACCAATTACTAATTGCAGCATCGAGGCTGAGATAAACACAGCTGCGTACGCTCCTACTCCATCCCACTTTTTTCAGAGTTTTTCTCTCCCCCTCCCCCCCCCACCTTTCCCACGCCCTCTTTTCCTCAAATGCATCAGATCAAAATGTTGAGATTTCCATTTTGTTCAAAATAGGCCAAAGGTCAAATAACTATGCCTCCAGGGACGACAAAACCCCTCACAGCCCGGGGGCAAGATTTGTAAATTATGCAAGTTGCTAATTGTTAATATATGAGCTTTTTATGTAAGGGAGGGTCGTATAAACTTCGGAGGAGGCTCATTCGATCGGAAGTAGAAATTTCTAGTTCCCTTTTAAAGAGTCAAAAGGGATCGAAAGGCAATCTCAAGAAGCTGCAATTTCCTTTAAATCGTTTCTCACCTTCTTCCACGCCATTTCGGGACGACCTGCTTTTCGGGCCGACTTATTTTCTTATTCTTCCAAACTTTTTTCCTGTGGAAGAAGTATTTAAATTAGGTTTTGGAAAGTCGATCTTTATTAGCCCATCTGCTTCGTTATTGTCGGTACGGCAGCTCAAGTTCTTACAGAAATTGATGTTAATCTAATAAATGAAACAAAAATTGGCAAAACTTGTACAATTTCGATTTTGGTGCTAAATAAGATTTATATGGAATGTGGAACATAGACCATAATTCATACATGTTCCGCGGTGAATTGAACTAAGATTACAAATAAGTCTGCTAAACACGGGTGGTGGAAAGTGGAACATTGATCATAATTCATACTTGTTCCACAGTACGTTTAAGTTAACAAATACTCTGTCAATTAAATGCTGGTGTTATCTAGTTTCAAGTTCACCTTTTTTTTATTTAGTATGAGTTGAAGTAACTATTTTTGTTGTCATGGAACAAAAGCGTTTCAATTACTCAACATTTGAAACTTCAATTCATTAGAATGTGCATGTAATAAGCTCACTGTTCTGTTATTCCGCTTTTTCGTTGACTGTCAAACACAAGAAATAATTTGTATTTGTCCTGCTGACGGAGTCAGAATTTGATCTGGAAATTCAAAACATTTGCAAAAAAGATGTTGAAGCCGACTTGGCTGCTTGAATTATTTTTGGTAATTTGTGATAGTAATTTTTGATTATCTGTGTTTCGGTAATTACCTTGATTTGGTGAATTGTTTTGGTAGAGTGACAATATTTTATTAGCTTTTATTTTAGAATTTGCTATATCTTTCTTCGGTCGTTTTTGTTCTTTTCTTTCTCAACACTGATAGCAATCCTTGGACATAATAAGTTCTTTTACCGGATCTTTGGTGCTTTAACATAGGTTCTTATAAAAATCGAAAAAAATTTGAGATTTTGCTAGGTGACTTTGGAAAGCTTTTATTATATTTCTTTTTTTTTTTGTCTTTGATCTAAGAGGTAATTTTACAAAGAAGTAAAAATATTTCACAAAAACCTCGCGAGTAGTACCGCTTTTAGTTAATTTTTTTAGTGATTTGATTTTTGTTAATTTTCAATTGTTTTGATTTTCTTCTTCAAGTCTTTGACCTAAGAGGTAATTCATTATCATTTGTTCCATTAGTTGATGTGTAATTCTGACAGCAATATTTAGCCTTGTTTTGGAGGACTTCAGTTAAAGCTGTCGAGCGTTGAAACTTATGAAGTATTGTTCTCTGTAATTTTTGTAGATTTATTACCTGAATAGTTAGATTTTTATATCGGCAGATTTGGATTCTAAACGTAAAATTGTGTAGGGATACGTTGCACACATCTCACGCAAAATGAGTTTTGATAATAACTAGCCCCATCTGTGTGGGTTTGTAAAAAGCTTTACATCATATTTTTGAATAAACGACGGATTAGTGAGGAGTGCACGAATAAATACAGTAAAATTCGAAATTCAACATAAAATTCAAAATTCAACAGTTTGACTGCATGGTACATAAAAAACGTAAATTTTATAAAATTAGAATTGAAATATCGTAAATTCGATCTCTAAATGGATATGGATCGTTAAATAAGGTAGTATAGAAAAAGCGCTCAATACAGGATTAGGTGCCAGCAACGGTTGCAATGAGATGTATTCAGTCAATCAATTTAGAAAATCAGGTCTAAACACAATTTTTAGCTGTTGTTTCAGCAATTGGCAAATACCTGAAAATAAACATTAAAATATTCTAAATGCTCTAAATTTTTTTTTTAAACGCTTTTAAAAAACTTGTAGGCCATTATAGATTAACACGTTTATTGTGATTTTCCATTACTCTTTGCTGTATACTTTTAATTTGGTGATATTTTGTTATACACTTATTTTCATTTAGATTTGAGCACCAGTTGAAAGTTGATCAAAATGGTGCTTTAAACCCAGATTATCGTGTGCCTTTCTTGAACAAAAGCAACGCCTGCAAGAGGCTACTACGCTATCATGTTTATTATGAAAGACCACCAAATCCTTTTGCAGAGGAACAGGAAGAATCCGAATTCCAAGAGGAGGCTGAACATGTAGCCAGCAGATTTCAGTCAATGTTGGACAAATATCGAACTTTGCTATTTCGAGAGAGTATGGTAAGTGTCTTAAATGAATAATTTCTCTCTAATTATTTCCTTATTTTGTACACTTTCTTTGTAATGCTTCATTTGTTTTTGAAACCAAATTTTTTTTAGTCACATTTTAACCTTAATGATAACTTTAGCTGTATTTCTCAGTTTTTTCCTTCCCCTTAGCTGTTATTTTGATCCTTAAACCGTAAGAAATTTATTCATGTATGCATGCATGAAAATGGCTTAAAAATATCCAAAAACAAGCAAAGCGGTAGCCTAGTGAGATTCTGCAACGTTGGTGCTATGAAAAATAAAGAAAATCCAGAGGAATTGGCCAAGGATGGCTTTGGGTATGTGTGATGAATTTGCGTGAATCGTTGAGTGGCATTAGAGAGCTTAAGAAGGTTTGGCTTTCTTTTGAAGAAATAGTTGTCTTTGAGAGCTAGCACATTGTTAATGTTTAAATTTTTACGGACGAAAAGTGTTGTCAAACTTAACTAATTAGTTTCGCTTATTTATTTTTACGGTTCAACATGGCACCATTGACGAAAATATGATACTGTTCTAGAAACTTGGTAGCTTTGAAACAAAAAAACTAAAATCTTAGAAAATTGCAGTTTTCAGGTAAAGATCTAAGATGGGCACAGGGTTTTTTTTTGTCCTTAATACTAACTAATTTATTTTAATGCTCCTTATCGTTTTTGATCACCAACAAACCAACAACAAATTATTTTTATTACTTCTAAGCGCAGATTTCGTTGTGTGTAATTTTCCTTTTGATTCTCGCTGTCGCTTGCCTTCGTTGTGCATCAATTTTGTTTTCGATTCCATTTGTGGTTCGTTTTAACACTCGTTGTCACATATCTTCTAGCCGTAAGTTTAGTTGCACTTCATTTTTGTTCATCATTACCTTAGACATGTCTCCATCCTTTCTGCTTTAGCTGTTCGGATTCATTCATCATCTTGTTTACTTTCACATGACGTCATAGATATATAAACGATACGATCATCATAAGGCGTACCCAGGGGGAGGAGATACCGGGTCTGAACCCCTCCTCGATTTTTTTCTGATTCGTGAAAACGTAAAAAAATCCATATAAACAAATTTCTCATGTGTTTATTTGTAGTTTTTAGTACCTCCTTAACATAAAACCTTGTTGCGCTCTTGCCATCATCCCTGGGGGGAAAATGATTGAAGTTGCTCTTTAAATGCATATGAGTGTGGCGTCATTCACATAAAAAAAAATTTACCAAAATGAAGGCTCCAAACGAATATTCTCAAAGTTTTGTTTCCTTTTTTGTGCCAGTCGTCCAGTATGCTCGTTTGAATATATTTGAACAAATTAAGTTGAACATATTTATTTGTAGTTATGCACTAGAAATGTTGGATGCAAACATAAAATGTTAACGTTTCTATGGAAGAGTTTTGAATGGTAGAATGTTCAAATCTCTGATTGACATTAAGAATTTCCTGATTATCTTATTAGCTAGGAAGGGTAAAATATATGTCAGGGGGGCAGTGGAGCCCCTCTTCTGCCCCTTGCGTACGTGTCTAGTTGGGAAGATCGATCTTCATGCTGGTCATGACTGCTTGAATATCTTGTGTGACGTAAAAACGATGTCTTATCATGTCCTTGAGTTTTTGAAATAAGTAGGAGTGTAAAGACTGTTCTTAGCCCTCTGGTGAATAGGTTGACACGGCGACATTTCTTTTTCTTTTAGAAACATATTCAATTCCCAATAATGTCATTAAGGCCCTTGTTTTGTCAAGGCGGGGTTCCGCCTGCTTGATGTCTACAGTACAAGTGCCGCAAACTTACAACTGCTCCCGAATAGAAAGCTGTATTTGCCCCTTGTCTTATGACTTAAACTCCCTTAGAGTGACTCAGTCGTTCTGTAACTTCACAAAATATCTTTACGGGGTATTTGAAAAGCCACTGAATGCTAATAGATCATGAATTTTCATGCCGACTATTTTTTCTTTCTTTCTTTCTCTCTTTTCTGTAGCTTGCATTTCATAAAATTGCTCTAATTGTCTACTGGAAGTGACAGGCAGACAAGGTTGCTATGCAGAAGCGACCAGTGGCTGTCCCAAGTTCTGTTCACTGTCTCACCATGTTGGATCGAGTTGTTTTGCAGTTGAACTAAGAATAATGAATAACGAAAACTGCTTCTTTTACAAGAGTAACTGCATAATAATATTCAAAATGTTGTCTGTTTTAAGAAGATCAATAGTAATACTGTATATGGGTACTATACAACAACTCTCCATACTGTATGGGCTGGATTAACTTGGGATGAATGTGCAACTAGATGACAGTATGGCCTCCGAAACCGGGATGTCACTTAAATAACTTTTCAAGAGTTTTAACTGACTAATAATCTTGGAGTTTTTTCTCTCATAATTTTTGAATTTTCGCAGCATTTTTGCTCTGGTTGGACCACTGTTGTTTTCATGCAGCGCAAAATGATATTTTTTTTTCGTTTCAATTTTAACTTGACGATTTGTAAAAAAAAAAAAAAAAAAAAAAAAAAAAAAAAAACAACAACAACATTGCATATGATACACATATTCCCGTACTGTCAACATGCCCGAGGCTAAATATTATTATTACTTAAAAAGGGAACTTGTAAATTTAATTTTGTCTGAATAATCCCTCTTTCGGTATTTTACGATTAATCGTTCAATATAATCATCTAAAAAGGGGATAAAAAATGGAAAACTGTATAGTAGTATGGATTTTTAAAGCTTTTGACGTAGTTTTTAGCAAAGCTAATTCTTTGCTGTTTTTTGACCAACACATATCCTGATTTGTAGAGCTATAGTACTTTAGTCAATTACCCCCATATGGGAGGAGAGGGGAGGTGATAGGGGCAGAATTAGGTTGTACATAATAAACCTGATTTTTTCAAATTCCATACATGTGAGCCTGTTAATGATGGGTAATGGCCATATGCCACGCAATAAGCACAGCAAGTTTAGTCTAACTAAAAATAGCAATGTATAATTTAGACCGAGGCCTATACTGTCTAAACCCAGTCTCTTTGCTTTTTTGAACAGCTGGCTACACTTTTCTTTAAATCATAGAACTAAAAGATGGTGTTGTTATAACTCCTTTTAAAGGTTGTTAAATTTGCATCCCTTTTATGATACTATTCACAGCTAAAATCGTGGAGACACACCTTCCGCAACGTCAAATATAAAAATCGCACTTACATACCCTTCTTTTGTGCTTTCTGTTTCTCAGGAACTGCTACAGTATTGCCGTTTATTCGTCATCTATTAAAATAAATGTTCTTAACTGGTATATTTAAAATATTTACTGTTCATTATACTTACCATTTATTTTTTCCCTAGCGCGATTGCCCGTCATCCGAGCATGTAATGATTCAGCGTCGATTCGTTGCAGAAGAACGATTTTCTCTCGAACGGTTGCGTGACGAAGCTCGACTCAGTGCATCACAGAACCCCTTTTGCCGTCCCGAGCCTTTAGTTAAAACCGAACCTAATCGAACAGGAAGTGAGAGCCAACAAAGTATAAAAGTTGAGCCAGGAGACATCACTGATAGTGCCACTCAGTTTAAATGTGAAACTCGGGTCAAGTGTGAACCACTTCTAAAGCGGACCGAACCTCATCTGTTTCAAGAAGCCCGTGTGGTTTTGGAACGATTAAAAGAGAATAGAATCAAATGTGAACAAGCAGAGTACAACGAATTAGAAAGACTTCAAAAAGACATGGAATTATACCCACATAGTGATCTTTACAAGAGTGGAAAAGACCCCCTAGAAGAAGACATCAATGCTCAGGTACAAAGTGCAATTGATAGTATTTTGAATCTTCAAAAGGTATTAGAAGAGGGAGGGGATATGGAAAAAACCATTGGGGAAGCTGCCAGAGGAATATTTACTTAATAATAATGTTGTACTCAGGGTTGTGGAGTCGGGTAGTTATAACCGACTCCAGCTATTTTTAGTATACCGACTCCGACTCCATTCAGCAAAAATTTACTAAAACTCCGACTCCACAGCCTTGGTTGTGCTCAGGGGAAGGAAAAAGGGGACTTACAACGGTAAAGCTGTAAGCATTACAGGTTCTTTTAACTCATTTTTAACTCTCAATTTTGATTTGATTTATTAACAAAATAAAACAATGCATATTATACACATATGTGTTAGCTCACTCTTAAGTGTTAACTCTTGTTTCTTCAAGTTCATTGACGTAAATTGTATTTGCAGTTCCAAATAAAACTTGGTGTATATACCTGTACAAAAGAGGAGCAGCTTTGCTTCCCACGTTCCTTCTACAAATTGTTTTAGGAGGCTTCCCTGGAAATGTTGAATGGAAGGCTTTGAAATAAAACGCACAAAGATTAGCATGAACTAATTCAGATATCAAATATCTCAAATATTTTCTGGTTCCTCCTTAGATTTTAGTTTTATGTACAGGAAAAATCTAGCTGGGATATAGGTCTTCCAAGCAAAATTTTTACCTGTGGGTATATTTTATTATTATTATTATTTGGCAGCTGGGATCTATCTAGGGAGCATTAGTTGAAAGCATTTGATCACAAGCTTTTCTAATTTGTCGTATATTGCTAGCTCTATAGGCTCGTGATCCTCGACAGGGTAGCCATCTACTAATGAAGGAGTCGAAGGTCTCACCCTTGCATTGTAGTTAAGCCGTATTAACCTGTTGTTTCAGATAGTTCTCATGTTCTGATATTTTGTGTCAAAACCAATGATTGCCATTGTTTGAAGAGAAATATTTGGGTACCCCAGGCTCAATTCATGTCAATTCTCTGTGTAAACAGTGTTACTAGTAGCATCTAAAGAGATAAATTGCTTCTAAACCCTATGAAGTCCTCCCCCCCCCCCTGCTAGAAAAAATTAATACACCCTAGTTAGATATCTCATTAAGTATTATGGCTCATAAGAAAATATTTGAATTATTGTCTTTATTTCTACTCTGAATAACTATTGTGTCCTTCACTTAAATGTTCCTTTGATGTTATTATTTTCTAGAATTGTTGCTTATAAAATAACTATTTTGACTGCAAAAGTGGAAACCAGTGTAACAGCTAGTCAATAAAAGTTTTATACTTGTATACTTTTCTATGTGCCTTAGTAGTTTTATATCATTCAACCTTTTCTATATACTTTACTATCTTATTATTATTATTACCCTAGTTGAGCTATTCTCATTACTATCATGTGATTGAGGACTCCCATCCGTTAATAACTATTGCAGACTGCTATCTTGCAAAAGTAAATCATGGCTATGATTCTATGGAATCAAGGGAGCTTGCAGGGGGTAAGCTACTCCTCCCTTGTAAGTATAAAATAGTAAAGGATACTATTAACAATTTTTTATGCTAATTCCCCTCCTCCCCCACTCAAACATATATTTTATCCCCTTCTGATAAAGTTTCTTCAGTTCTACTAACAGCATCAAATCAACTAGATGGTTGTTTCTATTGAGGTTATCATAGCTACAATAAAAAGTCTTAGATCTCATATTTTATAATTTTTTCATTTTATGTCAGTCCTTCACATTATGAAATTTTGTTTTTGGACAGCACTTCATTTTGTGACTTTTTTCTGTTTTTATTTTTGTCATTATCATTCTGCTTTGTCAGTTTTCGTTCATTCATAATATTCTTCACTTCATGCATTGCATTTTGTTTTGAATGATAATTCCCCCCCCCCCTCCCCTCTCTCCAGCTGTTTTTCTTGCCTAGCGACTGCTTAGTCTGCTTTTTCTCTAAGTTTTTGTTTTAAACATTATTTAATTATAAATGTATAAAGCATTTTGCCTTTGTCAATAGTATACTTTTATTCTGGATGTATTCTGAAGTAATTTCCTTGGCATGGAGAATATGAATGTAAATGAATTATTTAGCCAAAGCACAAATGTATTGATTTACAATAGATTACAGACAGCGTGTGTTTTGGCGAGCTCTTTGCCATTTTTCTTCCATGTCACCAAAGGTTTCCTAATGCATTTGAAGCAGGTAAACTGTTTATTTAAGTCTGCTTGTCAAATACCGCCAATGATTGCCACCACTCTTGTTAGCCGTAGGCGTGGTCTTGGCAGTGGTTTTTACAGGAAATACTTATTAGTATACACTGTGCATTGTTAGAAACGTGAAACATGGATTAGCAAACACGGAAAGTAATCAAACATGGTATACTGCATGTTTTTAATAAAATCAAGGGACTCAAAACATGTATTACATGGCTTTGCCTAAAATATGAATGATATTTTTCTCGTAAATGTGGCTTATTGATTTTATTGCAGGATTTGAAGCAGGTAAACTGGTTATTTAAGTCGGGTTATGTATTGCCACCATTGGCTGCCATCATTCTTGTTAGCTGTAGGCGCGGTCTCGACAGCGTTAGCTACTCGCGTATTGCAATGTTTTTTTTTTCTATATTAACTGGTTTCTATTCAGCTAATAAAGCTATAAGCCAAAGTAACCAAAACACACACTGTCATTCTTCTAACCCAAGAAATTTCTTTCAGTAAATAACTGTTTTATTCTTTTGGTTTTCCTTTTACTGTAGCACCTATTTGTTTTTACCTCTATCCTTATTTGTATTGCATGTTTGTTTTATTAGTTATTTATTTTTTGTTTAATTTGCAGGATATTTTCACCTCTTGAAGTATCCATGGAAAGTTGAAGCTTCGCTTGACGAATTCTGGCTGTTCCGTTTTTGCTAAATTGCCTTTATGTTGTTTAATTTTCCGTTTTTCTCTTTTTTTAATGCAGCTTTGGTTATTTATTTAGTTTCATCTTTTTCGTTATGTGCAATTTTACAAATTTTAGAAGAAACCATATCCCCATAAGATGTTAGTTTTATGTTTTTTATTCTTTTTTGTACAAATTTGTCCATGACAATTGAAGTTGTACTTAAGTTTGTACTTGTTCGTCTATATTTTAACCCTATATTATCAGCTTTGTTTAGGATACAGAAAACCTCATGCTGTTTCGAAAATGGGTGGCTCATTTGCAAACTTGATGAATTCCAGAGAGCGAACAAGAGAGAAAAGTGACAGAAAAGAGGCATTACTTATTTTCATTGTAAATTATCAGTTTATTTTTCTTTCTATCTTTTTGTGTGTGGGTTTGACTCAAAGAACCTGTTTAAGCAGATAGTATTGAGTAAGATGACTACGATATCTTTGTCGTAGTAATATATTTTCGTTACTTAATATTTAATTAAGATGTTAGTTAATTCTAATTACTTTTTTTCTTCATGGGCACAGGAAATTTAGACAAAAAAAAAAAAAAAAAAAAAAAAAAAAAAAAAAAATCGATTTTCTTTCTGAACTGCTCAAGCAGTAAAATTTGGTAAGTTCTTAAACCCTGTTTTAACTGTCTTTCAAACTGGTGTAGATAATAAATTGGCAAACTCTCCGTCGAACGAACTATCACTTATCTTCAATTGATTTCAAGTACGCAGAAGTTAATAGCACAAACACAGTTGGATAAAGTCCAGATTGGAAGTCGGATCTGTATTTTGGTCAGCATGCATGTTAAAACGAGTTCAATTCTGAACGGTTTGTTTTTAATTCGTCTTAACATCAACAATAGCCCAGTATAATAAGTATAATCAAGGTAGAAAAAAAAAGTGTTGCTACTCCTGCTCCCTCTCAGTGTGGTTTTTGTTTGTCATTATCACACACAGGAAAAAGCCGTTGGCTCTTTTTTGGTCGGTCATACTAAAGAATGAACTACTTTGTCATCACTTATACCCAATTTGCTACACAAAAACTATTGACCGGTCGTATTAAAGAATGAGGCTACTTTGTCATCACTTATATCCAAGCTGCTCTTTAAAGTAACAGTGACACAAAAACTAGTAGCATGTCGTATTAAAGAATGAACTACTTTGTCATCATTTTAACCCAAGCCACTCTTTAAAGTAACACTGACATAAAGGCTGAAAAAGATTCACAGCACTGCATACCATCCAAAAATTTGATGTTTCTTGTTGCTCAAGATAGGAGACTGTAGTTTTTGGGCTATGGATATTCTAATAGTTCAGTTTTCATTTCAATCTGACACAGTTTGTGCAGAGTTTCTGGTTGTTTTGAAATTTCCCCTAAATTCGTTTTCGTCACAAAAGGTTATTATTAAGATAAATTGAAATAATAATTACCAAACCTTAATCAGCTTCAAATGGCGACTCTTCTTCACTTGACAGTTTTCCTTGTTTTTTGATCTCCGGTTACTATGGGCTAGACACACACACATGAACACACATATACATACACACACACATGCACATACAAATGAACACAAACACACACATATATACATACACTCACACATGTACACATGCACACAAACAAATACATACACACATGCACAAACACACATGTAGACAAACAAACAGATGCAGACACACACACAAATGCACACATACACATGCACACACAAACACATGCAGACACACACACAAACATGCTCACACGTGCACAAACACATGCACACACACACAAGCACTTACAAATGCACACCCACATACACACACACACACAATTTTCTACCGTTGGCGCTAGAAGAGAGTATTTGGGGAGGGTAAGAGTTAATGCTGGTCATTATTTTTGTGTACCAAAAATTAATATAACAAATTTTATATGCATTTTTTAAGTTTTTTTTAAATAGTATTTTTGTTATTTTTTTGTTTGGACCTTAAAAACATTTTGGCTAGCTAGGGAGGGAGGTAAATATATCAAAGGGTGCATTTTAAAAACATCCCAACAAATTATAACACACACAAACACATACATAAATAAACACACACATACATGCACACACACACACACACATAGATACACACACATTCATACACATACACATGCACCCCCCCCCCTACACACACAATTTTCTACTGCTTGGCGATAGAAGAGAATATTTGGGGAGGGTAAGAGGTAATGCTGGTCATTATTTTTGTGTACCAAAAATTAATATAACAAATTTATATATGTCTTTTAAGTTTTTTTTTTGTAAACAGTATATTTGTTATTTTTTTGTTTGGACCTTACAAACATTTTGGATAGCTAGGGAGGGAGGTAGATATATCAAAGGGTACATCTTAAAAACATCACAACAAATTATAACAAACACATACATAAATAAACACACATACCAACACATACATGCACACACATACACATACATACACACACAAACATACACATGCATACACAAACACACATACATACACATGCACAAACACATACACACACACATATATATATATATATATATATATATATATATATATATATATATATATATACATGTACACACCCACATGCAGACACACACACACACACATAGTATTCTAGCCGATCCCCAATAGTATAATTTGGCTCTTATTCTCAAATTTGCAGTGAAAAATGAGTTAACTTTTTCCTCAAGTTGCTTTTTCACACTTATATTTTAGATTACAAGAAATCTTTATTCATTATTCTTGAATCTAGTGAAATAGATGAATCTTCAACAAACCTAGATGTTTCATAAAGGTCAGGGTTTTACAGTATGAATTATCTAAATATGTTACAAAAAAAAAACTTTTCAAAATTAAATCATGCTTTGGCTGCAATTACACCATTTCACAAATTTTCTCACTTACAGAAATACCTGTAAAATTGGGTTTCAAATAGTGCACCCACAACTCAAAATGACTCAACCCTAGAGAAGAACAGAAAAGCTCTTAATACTGGCAGTTTTGCACATGATACCCTAATAAATGTAAATTTTAAAAAAAATATCACTTGTTTCTCTTAATTTAATTAAAGAACAATAAATCTATTAAAATGAAACAAGTTTTCTCATTAGGAAGAGAGCCAATAAAATTCAGATTTTACAAGTGCAATCAGGACTCAAAATGATTCAACTCTAAAAAAAGGGAGATATAAATGAAGAATAAATTCATTTGATAGAAAATACTCTTTTAAAATTATACAAAGAAACAAATTGTCAAAATATTTAAAGATACTATGAATCTATTAGAAAGAAACAAATTTCCTCATTGCCAAAATACCCCATAAAACCATGTTTCCACTAGTACAAACATGACTCAAAATGACAATTTTGAAAAAAAAGGTCTTAAGCTATACAAGTTTTGATCAAAATACTGTACACAAAATATAAATTTATTTGAAAAAATTGAAAAGCTACTCTATAATACCATCAAGGAAAGACAGAGCCTCAACAGTGTCTACACATTTCAACACATCTTGCTTTTGTATTGTCCTTTTTTTTGATGCCAGGGTATGAGAACATGCTTCTTTAGCAAGTCTCTCAATGAAGAATTCCTAAAAAAAAATTAATACCATGAATTTTCTCAACCACAAAAACTCATGTCTAAACAAAAGAACACATCTCTTTCCAGGTTTCCAAATAATGAATGAGTCTTGAAAAAAGACATATTAATCAAAAGCCATGACAATTTGAAGCAAAAGTATATGTCTACCTTCCCCTCCCCTCAATAGATTTTGCAAAATGGATCCCTTGGCTCCAAAGAATATTTTCTGATTTATGAAGAACAGTTATATGGTATTGTGTGCATAAATAAATGCTGAGTAAATTATTAATTGAGTAATTATATTTTTTGGAATTTTTTTTTGGGAATAAGGGCTGGTAATCAGAAAACCCTTGCAATAGGACAAGCAAAGAAAAAAGAAAAAAGTGTAGTTTGATAATCAGACAAACACAAAACAATAATCAGAAATAAATTAGCCATTATCTTTGGCTTATTTATGCTACTAAATAATATTTATTTTAGTACCGGAAGAAGATAATATTTTTATGCACACAATACCATATAACTGTTCTTCACAAATGTACAACAGATACAAGCATATGAATATTTTTTTATTATTTCGGTACTAAAAAAAATATTATTTAGTACAAAAATAAATGGAAAATAATAAGTAGATTTTAACAGTGGTGCTTGAATTGCATTAGCATATCATGGCTAAGTAGCCCTGAAGGATGTTACAATATGATACTGTTTGATTACTTGTACACTGATACTTCGTAGATATAGAAGTATTATTTTTTACTGGTTTAAGTTGGAAGCTTTGCCATACAAAATCAGTGCCATACAAAGTGCCAAGTCTTGAGAAGTATTCAATCATTCCAATCATTAGATCAAAGCAATAGTTCTGTGCAACATACAATTTGTCAGAATATAGCAACCCTATATGGTTTGATCTTGAATCCTTAAAAGGACTTGTTTTCACTTGCTATCTCACTATTATTGGCTATTTATTAATACCTCAATATGACTCATGAAATTAAAATATTAGTGTTCTTTTGACAATTGCAAAAGAATGACTCAGTAGAAACTAACATTTATTTTGTCACCTTGTCTTACCAAAAATAAAAATAAAATATTTTAAGACTAAAATTTATGGTGTAGAATGGGCAAGACATAGAAATCTGTCTTTGGGTGCTTATAAATTTTGAAAAAAATATGCCACACTTTTATTTTTAGTTTTAAAAGTTGCAGTTCTGGCCAGCAGGCTTTTATTTTTTGTATGTTTAGAAAAAGTGCTTAAATTATTTTTAAAGGGCCTTCAAAACATTACAGATTGATATATTTGTTGAAATTGGGACTGATCCTGTTATCAACAAGTTGATGTTCTTCTTGTCATGATCTCTACCTTTATAAATTTATACAAGCCTGTTTTTAATTTTTTCAGCAGAAAATAACAGTCTAGTTCCATGCATAAACATATGTAGGGACATGGGCACCTGTCCCTGTTTATTCTAGGCATTTATACTAAATATTTATTCAATTTTCTGTTGATACGACTTTCTCTTTTTTTCTATTAATAAGTTCTATTTATTGTAGAAGCCCCCTAAGAGATAAAAATTCTCTGAACATTCCTTGCAGCAGAAAAATCCCAGTGATACATGTCTAAAAGACCATAAAGATATATGTGATGACAAGCAGGTTGTAGACAACAGTTTAATAATAAGTAAAAACTGGTATCAGAAAATCCCTATATTCTGTTCAAGGATTTATTAGAGATTTTGTTTTCCCCTCCTTCCTTTGTAAAGATTCTGTGATGATCAAATATCCCCCATTTCCCAATAATAAACACTATAACCTTTGCCCCAGGGGCTGTGGGAGTCATGTCATCAACAGATGCAGTTATTAAACCTTTCAACTATTTGAACAAAATTGTTATCACAGAATTTGTGTTAGTGTTGAGAAGGGGGGGGGGATGATAAAAAAAAATGCAAGGTGGCTGGTTGCCCTCCACTCACTTTTGATTCCTAAAAAAGACAAGGGCTGACAAAACTGTAGCTATGTCCCAATTTTAAATAAATTTTGCTTTTTATAGTACATTTGCTTTAATGGTTTCTTGCTTTACAGAGGTCAAATCACAGCCTTCTTAAACTGCAATGTCAAAAGAATCCTGGCTGACATCTCTTAGTTTCCCAATTACATCCCAATATATGTCCTAATCAAACAGTTTGTGGTAACAACCCAGCTCAATAGTAACCAAAACTCTAAAAAACGGAATTTTGATACCAACAGATGCATCAAAAGAATCAGATTTTAATACTGATTTTAAATATATAAGTTTCATCAAGTTTAGTCTTACGCATAAAAAGTTACGCGCCTGAGAAAATTTGCATGATTTTTGAAAAAAGGGAGAAACACCCCCTAAAAGTTATAGAATCTGAATGAAAATCACACCAAAAATGTGGAATTTTGTATTTTTTGCCAGAAGAAAGATCATGGATGCGTATTTAATTTATTTTTTTCCAGGGCTGATCGTATCAACCCAGTGGTACTAGAATATCGTGGGAGGGCTCATTCGAACAGAAATTAAAAGTTCTAGTGCCCTTTTTAAGTGACCAAAAATGGAGGGCAACTAGGCCCCCTCCCACGCTCATTTTTTAATATAATGCACAAAATATAATGCACAAAATGCACAAAAATTTATTTATGCACAATAGCAATACAAGCATATGAATATTTTCTTATTATTTTACCATACAGGTACAGCAAAAAAAAGCTTTCTGAGCATCTGAAAACACAGTAATCATCTCTTGTTATGACTGATAGTGAATGTTACTCCCAGGCAAGCTAACAAGGTTTTACTAGGATTTAAATGCAAAGTATGGAATTGTAGATGCCCAGAAATATTCTTACATATAGGAATTATTTATAGTTAGTGGCCTGGGGGAAGACAGATATGCAAAAACCATGATCTTGGCCAAGTTCCTTAGTTGTTGTTTAACTCGACCAAAATGTGTATAAACAATTAGCTTTGGCTCAGCATCTTATTTTCAATCTCTGTTTTTATTTTATCTCATTTTCTTGTATTTGTCTCAATTTTTTGCTATTTTTGCTGAATATTCATAATTTTTGCAAGATAAAATATAAGTACTGAAACCTTATTTATATTCACAGTCCCATAATATTAAACCTTTCAACTGAATAATCCAAGCTGAATTTTACAGCTAGACAGCACTACCACATCCTATGCAAAACACCATTTTTCTTTTTTTTCTTCTTTCCTATTCTAATTAAAGAAAAATAGGAACTTGGCATTATATGGGTATTTCTAAAAAGTTAATTTTGGTTAATGCTAATGAAATAAAATAGGATGAATATATAATAGTTTATAAACAAATTTGGGCTACATATTTGCACATTAGGGGGGGGGGGGGATTAAAGCATTGCATATATTGTAACCTAACCTAGGTACAGTAGAAAGGGGTAACTTTGATTTAACTTTGAACAAAATCAATAACAAACATTAAGTGCTCTCTATCACACAACAGTGGAATTGCTTATTCAAACTTATTACTAGATTATAGCTAGATGGCGTCTCAATTAGTTGGTAGTTCTTGAAATCAGCATCATACAAAATTTTATCTTGTTAATTTCAAGAGAATTTGAGCTGTTCAAAAATGTGAAAAAGTGCTAAAAGTAAGTTACTCTTTTTTACTTAGATAAACTAAACTAGGACTTTCATTTTGACATTTTTTCTATAGCTGAGGAGCTGAATGGTTAGGTTTTCTGGTGAAATCTCTTCCGTATTCCATATCTTCAATATGGCGGCAGTGGTCATTGTTTCCTGCAAGTATTTTGTTTTCAGGGTAACTTTGAACATTTATTCAAAGCTGGCCTTGTCTTTCTACAATATGGATTTCAATATTTTGTGCTGGCCAATTGTTAAAATTTGCATTGAATTGGTGTAATAACAATAATAATTTATTTTCAACCCACTTTTAGCAAAACAAGTGGAGTAAATTACACTAAAAGTGTTTGCTCTGCTGTTCAGACCTTTAGGAAACCATGGCAAATCTGTTGATCCCAGGAAAACGCAAATCAAGTTCAACTGTTATACTTGGTTTTAACTACTGATTAAATTTTGGACCACTTCCTAATTTTCCAGGCCTACTTTTGTTTCTTCTTTGATGGAAGTCCATTAGCAATCAATGGGAGTGGTGGGGTAAATCTTATCTAACAAAATTGAAGTTCCTGTATTACCTTGCTCTAATAGAGCTTTCATAAACAATTTGAAAGAGTTGTCTTTCACAGCTTGCTTTAAAAATTGGTGGGATTTTCCCTGTCTCTTTTGGGAAAACCTAGAATTGTAAAATATTTCAATTGTATATATTATTCCTTTGAAAATTTTGGTTTTATTTCCTTCTGGTTTCATTGTTGGTATTTTAGTCTTGGCCTTGCTTGAATTCTTCACATTTTATTGGTTTTACCAAAATATTTGCTAAAATAAAATCTTCATTGACCTTTTTAAGCACACAAAACCAGACAATGCAAGATAGTATGTGAGTTATGATGAAGAAGTGATGGAAAAGGCTCTTGAGGACATAAAGAAAGGAGACCTAACAATGAGAAAGGCTTCAGAGAAATACAGGGTTTCTTTGGGTCTCTTTCTCACCAAATGAATAAAAAGCATAACGAAAAGGTGGGAAGACTGACTGCATTGTCGGAGCTTGAGGAAGAAGCCATCATCCCTCAATTGCTTACCTGTGCTGAGTGGGGGTTCCCTGTCAATTGCTTTGAGTTGAAACTCATAGTCAAAAGTTATCTTGAATCAGTTGGAAAAAGAGTAGATTGCTTTAAGAATAATGTACCTGGATGAGAATTTATTGATTCATCCCTAGATTGACATTGTTCACAGCTTTGATTGAGAACTGTAGCCAATTACTCAAGGAAACGTGCTTCTATTTCATCTGGAATGTTGAATGACTACTATGACAATTTAGAAGTGACTATTCAGGATGTGCCAGTGTTTTTGAATATTTACAATTATGATAAGACTAACTTAAACAACAACCCTGGGAAAAAGAAATGTATTGTGAAAAGAGGTGCCAAATATCCCTCCAGAATAATGAATGAAACAAAGGGACCAATGTCCCTAATGATAAGTGGAAATACAGAAGCAAACTGCTTCCATCATTTGTGTACTATAAAGCTAAGGAAATGTTTAGCTCATGGCATACAGGAGGCCCTAAAGAAGCTCAGTATGCTGTATCTAAGTCTAGATGGTTTGAGAGTGAAGTTTTTGAAGAGTGGTTTATGTTGCTGGCACTCCCTCACCTGAGGAAGAGAGCAGGAGGGAAATTTTTGTTGGGTGACAACCTGTCTTTCCACATTTCTGCCAAAGTGTTGAAAGTGTGCAGAGAAAACAACATTTGCTTTGTATGCCTCCCCCCAAATGCTACAGATATACTACAACCACTGGATGTTGCTTTTTTCACTCCAATGAAAAGAGCATGGAGGAAAATACTTGATGATTACAAAATGGACAACCCAAACAAAACCTTGGTAAGAAAAGACAAATTGCCCCAGCTTTCAAAGCTACTCCTGGAAAGTCTAGCCACAAATGGAAAAGCAAATCTTAAAAACGGTTTTGCCAAGTGCTTGTCATGCTCCAGAGTCCTCCAGGACTGCCTGCTTTCAGCCCAGCAAACTCCACACAAGGTTGTAGACAATGTCAGCAAAGTTTTATTGGTTTATTGGATGTCATGCAAGCCTGCAGATTTTAAAAAATCTGTAAGGAACATCATGCACAAATGTCTTAGCATCACACCAGGGAAAAGTATTGGAGATGCAGAGGATTCAAGTTGCAAGTCTGACACAACTAATGTCCCAACAGGATGTGAGAGTGAGTCTGAAATGGAAGTTGCTGAGTTGGCAAGCACTGGGCTCTCTATAGGCCTACTGTTGAGCAGGGCAGTAGCAACAATGGGTTCAAACTATCCACCAACCTGCATGGATGGATGTTGGTTCATTGCAAAGTTCTTCATGGGCTGTATTTACAAGTATTTTGCAATTTTGGAGGTAGATGCCCTTCCTCTGATGGTTTTCTAAATGTGGTCTGCCTGCAAAAAAACAAGGATGGATCCTTCTACATTCCCAGAGTCAAAGACTCAATCCATCCTGACCAGGTACAGGGAGATCTTCCAGCCCCCTGACTCACTCACAGCACAAAATTTGCATTTTATCATGACTTTGGTCAGCTGATACTGCACTAATTTGACTCTCTTTTGCCTTTTTATTTTAGAAGTAATGCTTTTCTCCCAATAAACGAGTTTTTTTTTTTTAACTGGAAGTCTTATGCCAGAAGAACTCATCGACTGTTCAAAGTTACCTGTTGAAGTTTTTGAGTGTTCCAAGTTAAACACCCCCAGAGGTAACTTTGAACACCATTTTTAGATAGGTGTAGCTCTAACAACATGAAGACTAGCAGTTTGGGACAGTTGCCATTCAGCACAGAATGATGGATTCCCCAAATGCCAAAAACAATTTTGAGGAAATCCAAGTTTAAAGAATAATTTCACAAAATAGCCTTGATTTTTCATGATTTTTAGTTCAAAGTTACCCCTTACCATGTACCTTTTCCCCCTAAACCCCAAAAAAACAACAGTTTAAATATTGTATATGCAAGGAAAACCACACTATACATTCCATTACTTTACAGAGGTGTCTTAAATTAACCCATCAAAAATGGGTTTTTGTGATTGGTTTCCTTGTAACTGGCCATATAATGCCCAAGAACCAAAAAATAAATAGAAAAAAAAACTATGAAAACAACCCCTAAATTAGAAGAGGTCCTTTCTAGATAATGGTGAAAGGACTCACCTTTCACCCTTTGAGGTAAGAAGGTTACTATTTAATCATTACATGAAAAGAGGTCTCTTTTATTACAATGGTTGTTTTTTTTTTGTATTTGCTGGGTCAATTTTGCTGTGATGTTGTTTTAAGGGGAGTTTAGGCTCTTCTTAAAGATTCCTACAAATTAGTTTTCAAATAATATTTTATTAGCCTATTAATACTGATGAAAATAATATATTAATATTTATGAATGAGCTATAAATGAAATTTTTTTCTCACTAGAGAGTTTTTTTAGATACATATTTTTAAACTTTTAGTTAGGCTACTAGGTCATGGACTGTTTGGCACCCCTTTAAGGGGTTAAAATGGAATTTGCTGAAGAAAAAATTGTGGAATTTGAAGAGCTAAAAAAACATCAAATTATGTATTAAATATTCTCCTAGATAATTTTTATGACCATAGGCTATTTAAATTTACCCATAAATGCTTAGGCTATCTCTTTGTTTTAAGAATTTTAGTGTTTCCTTCTGAGTTGGTCTTACTATAAACTAGTTCCAATTTCATAATATTTTATGCTTTCTTTCAAATGTGCCCCTCTCTAATCTGTACCAAACCTGACTGACAATTAGCCTAATTTCTAGACAGAGATATGTTCATCTAGCCCAGGTTAGAATAATGTTCATATAAGTTTACTGCAATCAAATGAAATAGCTCTATTCCTTACAGTGGCTTTAGATATGAGAAAAACTGACTCCTGGTTTGCTAGGTTTACATCTGGATCCAGCTTGATCAGAGTTTTTACTCTTGAGAAAGGCAACTTCAGAAGTTTGTCTTCAGTTTTCTTTACTTTCTGCTCAGAATGAGTAGTAATTTCGGTAACATTAATACTATGAAGTGTCTCAGAACCCCCTAGTTCTTCAGAGTAATCGCTTATTTCAATGTCAACACTTTCTTCCTCCATTATTCCGATTTCAGAACTTCTGTGAGGGTTCCCACAACCAATGTGCCGCTCTTTTAAAACCTTTTTTCAGGTTGCCAAGCGTAGAGTCACAGCTTCACGCGGTTTAAAATCCAAATTAATTTCGTACAAAGACTACAAAAAATAATCCTTATAAGCTCAGTGAGCTTGGAGCTAGTGAAAAACTGCTGAATGAGCGAAAAAATTATAAGAATTAAACTTTAAACAAAGAAATGATTACAACAATGCGTCTCAATGAATCCACTGAGAATCCTAAAGAAATTCTTATATTAAAATTTAGATTAAGAAACTAGTGCATTCAAGTGTGTCTACAGAATGGGGTCAGAATAGCTTCAGCCCTTTGGAAGACCGACGAACGCACAGCTTTTCAATTCACACGAAAAACATTATCCCTCTACATTGACATAAAATTCTATTAATTCTATAAAAGTCATCTGATCATCCAAAACTTTGACCAAATAAAAATTCTTTCAAGCATTTATATTAAATTTTACACCTTGATTCTTGAGCAGAAAAACTGAAAAAAACTTAACAAATGCTTCTAATGTTAACCAACGCTAAAACTATGACCATTCAAAATGAACAAAAATAGAAATGAACTTTTTCACAAACAAATAAAAAGTCTTTAGGGTTAACTCTCCAAAACACATTCCGACAGGATTAGACCGTTAAGAAAAGAGATAGTAAGGAAGAGACCGTTAAGAAAAACTAAAAATGAGCTTCAGCAGATGATCTTGCATTACCTGAAATAGCCCCCCAGCTGAATTAAGCATGAAAATGCCAAACTTGAAGTATTCAAGCGAAGATACAACAAATAAACAAAAGCTAAAAATGAAAACAGGAATTTACCATAGCTATATTACATATCATCATTGTGGATAAAGCTAAGAAGATTTGAAAAAAAATTATTCTGAAAAGATGAGAGATTAAAATTAATAATCAATCCAAGCTTAGGAAGAATAGAAACTTGCAAAGACTATACTGTCATTCGCACTTTATTGAAAATTAATTTAAAAAAGTTCCACAAAAGAAGTTTTTCGTAGAAATGGAAAGAACTAAATTGAACTAAAGATGAAAAGAAATGAAGTCAATTAGTTTTTCAAGCGTAGAAATACCATAAGTCGTGGCTGACTTGGTTTAAGTCCCATCCATCCTAATAGCCACTTCTATCTCAAAACGAAGTGGAGGTGGGCTTGGGTCTGCGGCAATTACGAGGAGGCTGTTAAGCATAAATGGGTCTCGGAGAATCGTATAGTTTAAGTTCCTCTCAAAGTGGTTTTTCCATTTGGTTCAGATCCCGTCTGTAGTTTGGATCTGGTTACTATTTTCGACGGGGAGAGTAAAGGCTTTCAGTCTCTTTTTTTCGGTTAGTTCCTGCACTCGCCTAAACATGAAATGAATTTCACCTTTCTCGAATGCCATTTCGCATTGCTCACATTGTTCCCTTATAATAAGAGGGGTGAGCACGGCAAGTGGTTTTCTCTACTACAGGTTTCAATTGTTTGTATATACCCGGACTTTCTCTATTTAGTTTGTTAGTGTGGTTGCATTTTTCGTCGCATAATAAGATTATTTCATCCCTGATCCAAGGTTTTTACTCCGTTCTTTGGACTCCCATATAACATGTGAGCTACTTTTCACAAGATTATCGATGTCATTCTTTGATAAAGTTAGCTGGGATGTAAAGAGGAGTTCAGAAATTCTTTCGGAAAAAGTAGCGGTGTATTTTTGTTTGATAGTATGGTTATCTAGAAGGTGTACTTTGAATATGAGGGGCTTTTTGGAGAGTTTCGGGGCCGCTTTTAGACGTAGTTTAAATCAAGTCTGAACAAGTGAGTCACTACCGAAATCACGGCCAGCCAAAGTGACTGTGTTTGTGATGGAAGATTTTCAGCGTCTAGATACGAGGATACAATCTTTTAGATTCTGAGTTCTTTCATCTGAGGCACGGTATGCCTCAGATGAAACGGTGAGCACGGCAAGTGCCTTTCTCTACTACAAGTTTAACGGCCGCTTTTAGACGTAGGCTAATGAAGCCATAACAAACGAGTGGTTGCTATCGAAGTCGCGGCCAGCAAAACTAACTGTGTTTGTGATGTGTTTGGGATAGAAGATCTCCAGCATCTAGATACGAGGATATAATATATTTGATTCTGAGTCCTTTCATCTGAGGAGATCCGAGTTGTTTTATGTCGGGCTTTGTGTTTGAAGAATGTGTTAGTGATAACGTGATCACTATCTCGGCAGAATATTAGCCGCTCACCTGTTTTGTTCAGCTGGCCATTGCCAAATTTACCCATCACGTCCTCGTTGTCAGTAGAGTCGTCACCCACAATGGTGTTGAATTCCCCGATGACAAACGCTACATCTTTTTTTGGCAAAGAGTACACTAGACACTGAAGTTGGAGATAGAGGTTTTCAGACTCTTCATGATCTCTGCTAAAGTCGGGTGCATATACTTGGATGATTGTGAGATTTGCTGGTGAGCCTTTCAGGCGGATCATGATCAGACCTTCTGAGATGGGTGTTGCTCCAATTAGTGATCTCCTAGCCTTATTGGAGAGCAGGAAGCCAACTTCCTGCCGGTGTTTTTATCGGCTCCTCTTGACAGTATAAGAGTAGCGTCATCAAGTTTTCAAACTTTTAAATGATACCATAAATCACTCTCAATTAATAAATGTAACCCAAAACGTAATTTGTACTTTACTGAAAATAATCTTTTTTTTAGCCATGTGTTTATACTTTAAAAAATACCATGATAACCAAAAATATTGAAAAGAAGAATGAATGTGAAGTTTTGAATAGTTTTGCATAAACTGTAATTCCTTCTTGAAAGTTTTAATAATTTTGAATTTACTAAACCTATAGAAGAAAAAATATTTAAAATGCAGTTTGTTTCAGTAAAGTGAAAATTACGGTCTACTAAGAGAACCAGACCATCCACAACCATTCCAAGCTTCATGGCAAAAAAGACAATACCAACTATCGCCACCATCACCAGAACCCGTTGCGGGCTTATTTTTACCTAAAGAAAAACAGACAATTTAGCTCAAGTATTATATCCTATGGTTGAAAAAGAGAAGCTTAATTAAATTACAATGCTTAATCTGATAATGTGATTTTTGATAAGATTCTTTGACTTTTAGAGGGTGTTTTTCTCCTGTTTAGAAAACCAAGCAAATTCTATCAGGCTCGTAGCCCTTAATGGGTAACAATAAATTTGAAAAAAACTTATATAATTGGGATCACCATAATAAACCAATTCTTTTCATATGTTTATTGGTATCAAAATTCCGTTGTTTAGCGATTTGGTTAGCATTGAACAACGTCACTCCTTACTTACAGTTTGTTACTACAAAATGTTTGAAAGGATTCAATTGGGTTTTTCCAAATTAACTATTCATACTGGGATAAGCAAACGACCTCTCAGACACTTAGGCTTAGAGAGTGATAGAGACAAAAAAACACATACAGATACATAATTCAGACATACAAACAGACAAAGACAGATACTGGGACAAGCAAACACCCGCCTAGACACACAGGCACAGAGAATGAGAGAGACAAAAACGCATACAAACATATAATTTCAGACGTGCAAATTGACAAAAACAAGCACCGGGACAGGTAAACACCCATCGAAACACACCGGCAAAGATAGAGACAATAACATATACATACACATAGATTCAGACATAGAAAGACACAAAGACAGGCACTGGGACAAGCAAACATCCGCCGAGACAAACAGGCACAGAGAGTGAGAGAGACAAAACCACAGACAATTACATATATTCAGACATAAAACCGACAAAGATAGGCACTGGGACAAGCAAACACCCACCCAGACACACAAACAGAGAGAGAGAGTGAGAGAGACAAAAACACATACAAATACAAAATTTAGACATAGAAACAGACAAACATAGACACTGGAACAAGCAGACACCCACCCATACACACAGAACCAGGGAGTGAGAGAGACAAAAATGCCTACAAACACATAAATTAAGACATAAAAACCGACAAAGACAGGCACTGGGACATGCAAACACCCGCCCAGACACACAGGCAAAGATAATGAGAGAGACAAAAACACAAACAAATACTTAGATTCAGACATACAAAGACAAGCACTAGGACAAGCAAAAACCCGCCCAGTACCACAGGCAAAGAGAGTGAGACAGACAAAAACACATATAAACAAACTAATTCTGACATACAAACAAACAAAGACAGACACTGGCCCAGAGACACATGCTTATAGAGTGAGAGAGACAAAAACGCAAACAAACACATAAATTCCGACATGCAAACAGACAAATACAGACACTGGGACAAGAAAACACCCGCCCAGACACACAAGCTTAGAGAATGAGACAGACAAAATGCCAACAAACACATAAATTCAGACATGCAAACCGACAAAGACAGGCACTGGGACAAGGAAACACCCACCCAGACGCACAGGTTTAGAGATTGAGAGAGGAAAAACCACATTCAAACACATAAATTCAAACATGTAAGCCGTCAAAGACAGCTTACATGTAGACGGCTTACACTGGAACAAGCAAACATCCGCCCAGACACATAGGCTTAGTGAGTGAAAGAGACAAAAACTCATACAAATACATAGATTCAGACCCATAAACCGACAAAGACAGGCACTGGGAGAAGCAAACACCCGCCCAGTCACACAGGCAAAGAGAGTGAGAGAGACAAAAATGCATACAAATACACAACTCAGACATACAATCAGACAAATACCGACACTAGGCCAAGCAAACAACTACCCAGATACACAGGCTTAGAGAGTGCTAGAGATAAAAAGTCATAAAAAATACACAATTCAGACACAGAAACCAACAAAGACAGACACTGGGACAAGCAAACACATGCCCAAAAACTCAGGCTTAGAGAGTGAGAGAGAGACAAAAACTCATACAAACACATAGATTCAGAGATGTAAAATGACAAAGACAGGCACTGAGAAAAGTAAACACCCGCCCAGACACACATGTAAAGAGAGTGAGAGATAAAAACACATACAAATACATAGATTCAGACCTACAAACCGACAAAGACAGCACTGGGAGAAGAAGACACCCACCTAGACACACAGGCTTAGAGAGTGAGAGAGACAAAACACACACAGATACACGATTTGGACACACAAACAGAAAAAGACAGACACTGGGACAAGGAAACAACCCCTCAGACACACAAATACAGAGAATGAGACAGAAAAAAAACATACAGACATATAAATTCGGACGAGCAATCTGAAAAAGAAATACCCTGAGGCATGCAAATACCCGCCCAGATACACAGGCAAAGACAGTGAGAGAGACAAAATACACATACAAATACATAGATTCAGACATACAGACAGACAAAGACGGGTACTGGGACAAGCAAACACCCTCCTAGACACACAGGCTTAGAGAGGGAGAGAGACAAAACTAAAACACATACAGATACATAATTCAGACATACAAACAGACAAAGACAGACACTGGGACGAGTAAACACCCGCCTAGACATACAGGCACAGAGAGTGAGAGAGACAAAAAACACATGCAAGTACACATTTTAGACATAAAAATCGACAAAAACACGCACTGGTACAATCAAAAATCCACCTAGACACACTGGCACAGAAAGTAAAGAGACAAAAACGCATACAAACATATATTTTCAGACGTGCAAACATACAAAGACAGGCATCGGGACAAGCAAACACCCGCCAAAACACACAGGCCAAGACAGACAATAACATTTACAGACACATAAATTCAGACATAGAAAGAGACAAAGACAGACACTTGGACAAGCAAACACCCGCCCAGACACATAAGCAGAGAGAGTGAGAGAGAGATAAACACATACACACATACAGAGTCAGACATAAGAACAGACTAAGATAGACACAGGGAAATGCCAACAGCTGCCTAGACACACAGGCACATAAAGTGAGAGAGAGAAAAACACAGACAAAACATAAATTCAGACATGTAAACCGACAAAGACAGGAACTGGGACAAGCAAACACCTGCCCAGACACATAGGCAAAGAGAGTCAGAGAGACAAAAACATTTACAAAACACACAGATTCAGACATACAAACAGACAAAAACAGACACTGGGACTTGCAAACACCTACTCAGGCAAACAGGCATAGTGAGAGAGACAAGCAAACAGCCAGTCAATTTTTACCTGAACCCGGGTACCTGCAGCCAATCTACAATCACCACTTTTGTTTTTCAAATAAACTCATTCAAGTAAGGTTCATTTAGGTTCACTTAGCGTGGTGTGCCCCGCTAAATGAACCTTGATCGACTTTCTCCTCATAATCGTCTTGTTAAATTTTTTCTATAGTTAATATGTTTTTTGTATGTTTTCTATTTTTGTGTGTATTTAATTTGTTTTCACTCCGCATTCTAATATTTATTAAACATTGTTTTTACGGGTAAAAAATAAAGTATTATTATAGTACCCTTTGATTTAGTTTGGCATTCCCATAAATTTTAACTAAAAAATAGAATTTAATACCCTATCCTGTTCCTGAGACATTGTGTCTATGCCCTTTTGACAACCTTGGCGCCCTTAAGACTTTTGGAATAGTAGAAGTAGAAGTAGTAAAAGTTGTAGCCCTGAGAGTTTCAACTTAATAACCTCAGGCATTCCTAATATATTGTTGGTACACCCTTTTAACAACCAGCATGTACATGGTACCTTTTGATTTAGTTTTATAGCAACATTATCTTTCTATAAAAGTTTTTACTTAATACCCCATTCTGTTCCTGAAATATTGCATCTGTGTCATTTTGAAAACTTGGATGCACTATAGCCCTTTTGATTTAGTTCCGTAGTAGAATCCGTAGATAAATAGTAGAATAACAGAGTAGAACACGATGGCTTGACCATGTCCTCAGAAGACCAAATGACCGTATCATCAAGCAAGTTCTTCTAGATGCTCTTTTAGCAGATTGGTGCAGGCAACCTGGCATTCAATTGAAGAATTAGTGGGCAACTGTTAAAAATAACCACATTAACCACGATGTCATGGGCACATTTCGAATGTTTCCCGGAAAGTGGGAGAACTGCTGACTCCGACATGCTGAAGAGCTAGCACAAGATCGTGATAAATGGTGATCAACCTTATGCAGTCGTCTATATGCCAGTTGAGGTGTCCGCATCTAGTCCCGCAGCAAGTAAAAGTATATGTAAGAGTTTTGCTTTAGTTCAACATCTCCTCAATAGTCCTTGAAATATTTACCTTAATACCATTAGCTTTACTGGTAGTAGTAGCAGTAGTAATAGCAGTAGAAGTAGTAAGAACAGTAGATGTAGTAGCAGTAGTAATAACATAGTGCATTTTGGCTAGTTCAAAATCCCCTTCAACATTTCCTGTAAGTTTGGATGTAATACACTAAGCCGTTCCTGAGATATTGCTGACAAGCCCTTTTTACAACTTGCATGTTTATGGTGTGTCTTTATTTAGTTCAATTTTTCCCTCAATATCCCCTGAAATTCAATACCTTAATACCCTTAACCTTAGCAGTAGCAACAATCTTAGCAGTAGTAGTAGTTATAGTACTAAGGCTAGTATTAGTAGGAGTAGTAGTAGTAGTAGCAGTAGCAGTAGTAGTATTAATAGCAGTAGCAACAGTAGTAGCAGTGTTAGTACCCACATATTGCCTCACGGTCAGTTTAACAACCATCAACGTGCACTGAAAGTTTCAACTAAATACATTAAGGCTTAGTGTATTTAGTTCAAAATTCCCTCAATATTCCAGGCAATTTTAACCTTGATACCCATATAGTTCTAGTAGTGGAAGTAGCAACAACTTTAGCGCTATTAGTAGCAGTAGTTATAGGGATTGAAAAAGTAGTAGTAGCATTCACAAAGTGCCTTTCGATTAGTTCAACATCCCCCTCAGGATACTTTATAAGTTTTAACTTAATACTCTAAGCTGTTCCTAAGGTATTGCTAATACGCCGTTTCGGCAAACTGCATGCACATAGTTTGCTTTGATTTAGTTCAAATTCCCCTTCAACATTCTCTGAAAATTTAATCTTGATACCCTTGGCCTTAGTAGTAGTCGCATTAGAAGTAGTAGTTATATTAGTAGTAGTCGTAGCAGTAGTAGTAGTAGTAGCAGTGGTATGTGTTTTGATTTAGTTCACCTTCCCCCGAAAGGTCCACCTCAATACCTTTAGCTAATTAGAACACCAAAGATCAAACATACCGCTCTTTCTCAATAAGAAGTACCATATGTAAACAATGGGTGTAATGCATAACCTGCAGCCCTTGACTCAAGGCCAGTTGGGGTTCTTGTCACCTCTAGAGACATACTTATTGGACCTTTCAGCTATGCTGAACGAAATGAATACATGGGGGAAGATTGCTCGCCCTCCAGTCACTTTTGACTCTTAAGAAGAGTACTGGAACTTTTAATCTCCAATCGAATGAGCTCCCTTCAAACTTTTTCTGGCAACTCATCGACAAGAACGCCTAATTTTTTAGCATTTTATCTTTTGTTTAGCATTTTCACAGCTGACATATATATAAATTAATATCATCATGTATTGAAAAATCAGTTTGCTTTCATTTTAAATCTTTAAAATCATTTTGATTTTTATGAAAATTTGTTTGATGTCTTGACAAGTAGAAATCACACCATTCAAAACACACATCGTCTTCATTATCATATAAATGACACTCAAGCCTATAGAAGACTGAGGGGGCATTGGTTCCGCTCTTGGTTCGTAGTAATTTATCTTCTTTGAAGTTTGACGTGGTTATTCTTTTTAATTTCTGTTCGTATTAGGAATCAATTATTCAACTATAGCAGCATCTAATATGTTCACGTTTAATACATGCTGTTATTTTAATTTCTCCCCGTTTTGGGTTTCCTTTATTCTTTGGTGATAATTTTTATTATTTTTGAATTTGCGATAAAAGACATACTTACTTACTTTCGGCGGGAACAAGACGATGATCCATCCTGCCCGGCACCAACGGACGTTGGGATGACTGACGTAGTCCAACACGATCTGTCAGCAGCAGCCTCTTCTACAATCTTCAGCCAGTTTTTATCCCAACAACGTCCGTGTTGTCGGAAGCCACCCCAAGGATCCAGGTCATTCTTGAATGTTTGCCAGAGATTTTTCATTTGGCCGCGTGGTTTCCGTTTCCAAGTTGAAAGGGGGTCGCAGGTGAAGACATCGCGGGATATAGTTCCAGCTGGTCGTCGTAGTGTGTGTCCCAAGAATTTCAGTCCTCTTTGTTTTATGATTACCGAGAGGGGGGCCTTCTGGGCACAACACCTACGAACCTCAGCGTTTGAGATATGAAACCATCGGCTGACCTGTAGTATGTGTCTCATGCAGTGATGGTCGAATACTTCTAGTGAACGTGTTTCTTCGGCCTTTAAACAAGTTTCACAGGCGTACAGCAAGATCGATTGAACAGTTGCCTTGTAGACGTTCATCTTCGTTTTGATGCTAATTTCATGTCTATTCCAAAGCGACTTCTTCGTGCTTGTGAAGACACCTCATGCCTTTCCTATTCGAGCTCTAACGTCAGCTTCTGCACCTACATTCGGTGTTAGGATAGACCCAAGGTAGCAGAACTCTTCAACAGTCTCGATGATTCCGCCCTCTAGTTGTATATCTGGGTGGTCTGAGGCGCTTGCTTTCATAATTTTTGTTTTAGGCTTGCTGATCATGAGGCCAGTTTTCTTTGAGGTACAGGAGACATCGTTGACCGTCTTTTGGAGCTCAGCCGACGAGCTAATCAATCTGTGAAGTCAAGGTGTGTCAGGGTGATCAGGTTGTCTTCTTTCTGACCGACGACAAAGCCTTTGTGGGTGCAAAGCAAATTCGTCATTATCCAGTCTATTATGTAATTGAATAGAACTGCCGAAAGGGGATACCTCTGTTTCATCCCTGACTTATCAAAGTCTGTTGTTTCGCCGTCGGTAGTTCGGACCCTTCCAACTATAGACTTATAGGATCCCTTGAGTATTTCGATCAGTTCTGCTGGGATACCATCTTCCGGCAAGATCTTCGAAAGCTCGGTCCTGATAAGGGAGTCGAAAGAGGCAACAAAGTCAATGAACGCAACGAAAGCGGACAGTTGAAATCTTTTGCTCTGCCGTAGGATGAGGCGGAGGGTAATAATATTTTCTAGGGAGCCCTTTCCAGGTCTGAAAGCAGAATTTTCTGTTCTTTACAACTTGTCTTGGATGTTGTTTAAATGGCTAAGGACGATTTTACAAGACCTTAATCGTGTATTTGATAAGTGATATACCTTGGCAGTATGAGTAGACTGTCTTGTCTCCCTTTTTATATACCGGTATAAGTACTGAGATTTTCCAATCTTTTGGGATTTTCTTTGACGTCCATACCGCAACTAGCAAGTCTTTCAGTTGACATTATAGTGTGGGGGATAACTTATAAATCTCTGCTGAGATGCCATCCTCTCCGGGGGGCTTTGTTATTTTTCATGTTTTTCAATGCCCGCAGAATATCAGCAAAAGACGGTGGCTATAGATCTATCCGGTAGGGCTCCTTCGGTACACTCTGGAAGTCGGGTAGATCACACGGAGCTTTGGTGAGATTAAGGAGCTCGGAGAAATGTTCTTTCCATCTCTCAAGGCGGTCTTTTTCCGTCTGAATAAGGTTGCCCGTTTTGTTTTTCAGGGAATCTGCTGAAATGGGTGACTTGCCTGTCGTTTCTCTCAGTAGCTTGAATGTTTTCCTCAGAATATGCGATTCTGCTGATTGTTGCATATCAAAAGCCATTTGTGACTAGTATTTCTCCCTGTCGCAACGAGCAGGCTGCTTTAGCAGCTTGCGTGCATTTATACCGGTTCTTAAGGGCCACTGAGAAGTGTTCGTTTCTTTTCCTCTTGCTCATTTTTTTTGTCCGAGATCCAGAGCCTTTGTTTCCCCTTGGTGTGGCCAAGAGCTTGTTCAGAAACCTCTTGTGTCAGGACTTTCAGCTTGGACCATCGGTCTTCGATATCAGTGTAGTCAGTAAGGGCCTCAAATCGGTTGTTAAGCTGTAGCTCGAAATCAGCCTTGATCTGTGGACTGAGTAGTTTTGATACATCAAACCGATTGGTTTTTATCTTCTTTTTTTGTGTGCCTAGTCTTTGACTGAATTTACAGATGAGAAGAAAGTGATCGGAGCCGTTTGTTGAGCCTGTATCTGCGCCTCTGTAGACTCTTGCATCCAGACATGAGCTCCTCCAACGTCTGCTGACTAGGAAGTGGTCAACCTTGGTTTGGTGAGCCCGTCGTTAGATCTCCAGGTCACAAAATTGTGCTTCTTGTGCTCGAACTGGGTGTTAACCAGACATAGGTTACTGTATTTGGCGAGCTGTAGCACCCTCTCGCCGTTTGAGCATGCATATCCAAATGTATGGCGTCTGATCACTCCTTTGGTATTTGCATCTGGTTTACTAACCCTTGCGTTAAAGTCACCAGTGACAAATAATATGTCAAGTCCTTGGACAGAGCCGAGTATTCTCTGCAGCTTAAGTAGAATGCATCTTTGGCATCATCCGAGCTATTTCTGATAGGCACGTAGACGGACAAAATAGTCACGTTACTAATACGGCCTTTCAGTCTCAGGGTAGAGATTCTTGCTGACACTAGTTGCCAAGAGATGACAGATGAATCAGCAATTGGGTCCAGAAGGAATCATATTCCGTGGAGTCCGCTCCCATCAGTCGGTCCAGAGTTGTATAATTTAAATGTTTCTGAATCTGTGAGGTCAATTGATTTCGTCAGTATGTCGTTCAATCTAGTCTCAGAAATGCAAAATATATTGAGACCATACTTTTTCATTTCATTAGCAAGGAGCTTCTGAGTTGACTCGGCTTTGCAACTTCTTACATTCCAAGAACCAACTTTAAGTTTCTTGATGGGGATGATTGACCCACTTTTTGAATCAGGCATCATTCGAACCTGATCCGCGTCGGCTACCGCGAACGCCGTAGTATTGATCGCTCTATCTGAATCTTTTGTATCAATTGGTGTTTCATTGGAATTTTCTTGACCAGCAGTTACCCAAACTTCTGGTGCCCTGTTGCGTTAGCCGTTCTGCCGGACTAGGCAACCAGCATAATGTTTCACCACTCCACCGCGATGAGGTACAACTTAGGGCTCTCCTTTAGCCTCACTAGGGACGGGGGAAAGTGTTTTTAATACAAAAAAATAGTGTTTTTATTGCAGTAATTAAACATAAACAGTATAAAACCAAACTGAGTCGCTAAATGGCGGTCGTGGTTTTCTTTGAGCTGGTAAAGGCCCATTCACATTGAGATTTTACTGATACCGTGATTGAGTAGGCGTTAATTTCAGCAAATAAGATTCTTCGTTGGATTTTCTGCTTGACCGAAAAATCTTTGGAAAGATTCTCATCATCTCAAATTTGCAATGGCTAAATCTCCATATTTGTAAAATCTCATTGTTAATTGACTTAGAGCTATGTGCAATTATTATACAAGCACTTATGTAGTCTCATCAAAGATTTTACTGCACTGCATAGCTCATAGCTATAAAGTAAAAATTGGATAAGTTGTAAATTGAGGTTTTTTATTTGCGGAGGGAGTTCTTACATTTTCAAAAACTATATTTTAGGGTTAAAGATTCCTATTTTTTCATGAGGGGTAAGCTCTCCTATTAAAAATCATCAACTTTATTATGCCAAGGCTGTAGGATTAGAGAAGAAGGAACATTTAATCACATACCAAAGGATGATTAAAATTTAAAGGCCAGTCAATACATTTTTAGACTCCAGATGAAACTGGAATGGTAATTTTTGTTATATTGCCATTGAGAAAGAGCTGTTTGGATTGCAAACAAGAAAGTTTTCTTTACTTATTATATGTGACTGGCCAACCGGCTAAACTTGAAGGAATATTCTACTATGGCAATTTTTACTTCTTCTTCGATTGTTGTAAGTTAAATTGTAGTTATCAATGATTATGCTCGAGTAAGTTTTAGAAGCCAAAAACAATTCTTATAAATTTTTGTATGGATTGAAACGTATTACCATTATTTCCCCAATTATATATACCATAAAACTATTAGCCTAGAAGTCCCATTCTGAAAGTTAACGAAACTTCAGGTAACATCGGAATCTGACAGCGAAAATCTCAGGACCTAGTCTCTATGGAATCCGTCATAATTTTTGCCAGACAGCCTAAAGTTAACAGGGGAATATCGTGAATATCTAATTTATAAAAGGAAAAGAAATCAAAGAATAATATACAAAAATACAATAAATCTACCAAGTGCCTGGTCTGGCATTCTTACTCATAATAAAGCTGAACTATACGTGTCATAAGTAAGTTATTATTTAGGAAAAAAATAATATCAACTATTACTACTGAGCATTAACCCTAGGAAATGATTTAGATAGGCTAATTGGAAATAGGCTATGTCCCTTACACCTGTAGACTAGGCTAGCCTAATAGCTTAATTTGGGTCTGAATTTTGCATAGCCTACATCTATGGAGATGCTAATTTTGTTTTATTTTGGCAGCAGTTTAGCTAAATGTAGCCTATCAGTGTACAGTTGGGGCTGTTTTAAAGGGAACACAAGAAGAAGAAGACTTCAAAATTTCTAAAGCAACTGTAAAAAATCCAGTAAAATTCTAGTTTAGCTACTTTTTGCTTTCTTGGAAAGGGTTTAGGTTAGAAAATGAAACTTTCAGTAATGAATCCAGGGCCAAAAATATATCCTGGGAAGATAGGCCTATTTCCAAGCTTTTAGGTTAAAGTGGTATTCACATGTGGGTCTAGCTAGAATCCCATGTCTAGACACATGTCTAGCCTGACTTCAATGTCTAGGCAATGACCATTCACAAGTCAAATTTGGTGCTTAGCTAAAACTACAAATTCAGTTTCAAATAGATTACAGTTTGTCATTTCTAGCCAATCAAGAGAGCTTATGCAGGCAAAACTTTCAAACTTGTAATCCCTATTTTTAGTGTCACAAGATAGTGGATAAGATAAGCCAAACAATTGCCTTAGTGTACTTTGGATGAGATTAAGCCAAACAATTACCTTAGAGTGCTTCACTATTTGTCTGGTGTTGCATATTTGCCTAAAATGAAAAAAAAAAACCAATTAATAAGAGATTAAACATATTATTGACTTAAAAAAATAATTTGTAAGTCAATAATATGAATTGCAAAAAATTTACCAAAATTAAATTTCAGTTTAAAAATTTAAACATAGGGTAAAAGACCTCTCTTTGGGAAATACCACTTTTCTTTGGCATTCTAGAAAAATAGCAAATGGTTTTTGGTTACATTTCTAGAATCAGAAGAAAATCAGCTTTCTGTTAATATGTGAATAGAACTTAAACACTAAAAATACATATATATCAAAATAGGATAATTGGTATTTCCAAAAAGAGGTCCCTGTAGGCATGGGTGCCCATATGGGGGGGGGCTCCTGCCCCCCCCCTCCCTGGCTGAATGATGCTGCCTTATTTTTATATTTTTGTTCTGAGATTTCTATTATATAGCATTAAAAGTGCCAATTAGATGAGGTTTGCCCCCCCCCCTTGGAATTCAGCTTATGGGCGCCCATGCCTGTAGGTAAGTCAATAAACTAATAATTTCAAGTGTTTGTTCTTAAATAATTTTAATAATAACCATATTGATGCATAGCTTAGATTTTTAGCTACTTATTCATATATACAATTTTTTCCAATTCCTCTTTGGTAACAAGATGTGACAGTTTTAGTTTTACATAATTTTGCTCAATTATATACTGTTTTTTTTACCCTAGATGATGAAAATAGTGGAACTTGACATATCCTGATTCACTGTAATTGAAAAACATAGACATTGAGTTCTAGAATCTAGAACTCAAAGTCCAGCCAAGCACCTTGTCTAGCATGTCTTGCTAAGCACCAAATTTTACTTGTGAATGGTTGTTGCCTAGACATTGAAGTCTGGCTAGACATGGGATTCTAGCTAGACAAACATGTGAATGCTGCTTTACCCACTTCTGATTTCTAAGTCTTAGAAATTTGCCTGCTTGACCTATTGAAATTTTGACAAAACAACATTTTACCTTAATTTTCAGTAATCAGTTTCTTTGTCTCTGGTTTTAGTTCTGAAAATGCGATTTCTGTTATTTTAATTAGAATTTTAAGCCATATCAATTGTGTTTTTCTAAATTTAGGAAATGTTGTTGTAGAGTTTGTGTTTTGAAGCCTCATAAATTGGGACTGAGCAAAGTAATGAAGATGAAAACAGGGTAAAATTTTACTTTAGCTACTTTAGGCTATTTTGGAAAGGGGTTAGGTTAGGAAAATGAAACTTTCAGGGATGGGTCTACAGGCTAAATTATGTCCCACGAACATATTTTGAAGGGCTCACCTCTACTCCTTCTTATTTTATATGTTTATATTCTTTTAATGAATAGTCTGTGTAATCTTTCCACTAAAACAATTATTTGACCTGTAGGTATATAGCATTGTTACCCAGTCTAAGACCCAAGAGAAACTTGGAGTTTTTTTTTTCTATTGCTAGTCTATCAAACACATCAGATGGTAAACATTCAACCATGGCAACATCAGTTGATCATGATAGATCTGACATATCACAATAGATAATAAACAGATCATAAGCCTTTTTGTATTTTAATTGAAAAAAACCCAGCAAGTTTGTCCCCACCACCCTTTTATATTTGAATTAGTTACACATACAGGCATTTTTTGGGAGGGGGGGTCAGTTAAACTAGAATATATTCTGAAAACCAATGGGTAGAAATTTACTTTACAAAAACAAATTCAAGTTTTGTTAAAATACTATTTAGTTTAGGGACATAAATTGGATGAATGCTCGTTTTATTTATTTATGGTAAATAGGATTTAATATATTGATAATAATGATTTATTTTTAACCCACTATAAACAACTACACAAAAGTTGAAAAATAAAAGATCTAAAGCCAAACTGGCCAGCCATGACAGAAAAAATTGTAAATACAACAAACAGGTCTATAGCCAGTGAGTGAAAATGAAGGAAAAAAAACAAAAACTAATATTTTGCCTGTATCAAACAAGGCATCTTCAGCATAGATGAAAAAATAAACTAAAACTAAAAAATATGCATAAAACTAAAATAAACTCACCTAAAAATATAATATACAATTGCTTAAAATTTACAATTTGGAGCTACCTCACAAATTTACAATTTGTGAAACCACCTCACAAAAGTAACTGGATTAAACCTTTTAAAATAACAAATGAACAAGGAATAAGTTATTGCAATATAATTTTATGCAATGCTTTTGATGCTGCTATTTGCTTAGGTTTATTATTTGAACTAACCCCTGGAACATTTGGCAATACTTTATTTTTACTTATAAATATGGGTTTATTTTTTAAAATAGTATCATAAATAGGATCAATATTTATATTCCTAGTATCTCTATTAATTGATAAACCTGCAAAAATATGTTTTTTTTATTTCTAATGCTTAATGGTTTCATGCAATGGGCTTTTGAAGCATTATAAATTAAAAAAACATATTTTGCAGGTTTATCAATTAATAGAGATACTGGGAATATGAATATTGATCTGATTTATGCTACGATTTTAAAAAATGAACCCATATTTAAAAATAAAAATAAAGTATTACAAAATGTCCCAGGGGTTAGTTCAAATAATACACCTAAGTGAATAGCAGCATCAAAAGCTTTGCATAAAATCATGTTGCAATAACCTATTCCTTGTTCATTTGTTATTTTAAAATGTTTAATCCAGTTACTTTTGTGAGGTTAAGTTAATTTTAAGCAATTGTATATTATATTGTTAGGTGAGTCTGTTTTAGTTTTATGTATATTTTTTAGTTTTAGTTTATTTTTTTATCTATGCTGAAGAGGCCTTCTTTGATACAGGCCAAATATTTTTTTTTTCTTTTTTCATTTACTGGCCATAGACCCATTTGTCATATTTAAATTTTTTCTGAAGTTGAATAATGAATTACAAAAGAATAAAGAGACTAAGTGGTAATCATCAGGTTGATGAAATAGCAAAAAATGCTATAAATATTGACCAGCCAAGTGGGAGACCAATCCCAATTAGAGATATTTACCGATGGAGGCTATCAGATATTAATTTTAATAAGATTAATCCTATCCTTTCCCCCTTTCCCAATAAGTATCTTTCTAAAATTTATCATAGAATTCGTTCTGGAACAAATGGACTAAATTTCCTTGCATTTTCATATAAGATTTCTAATTCAAGTGGTTCAATTCCCCTGTCCCCTCTTTGCAGGCATTGTAATATGAATAATGAAACAATTGACCATTGCCTATTTGAATGTAATATGCTGACGTCTGCACAACATACCTTGCTTTCTAAACTGTTAAAATACTTCAAACACCACAAAATCCCGCTATCAGTCAAGAGCCTAGCCAACTATACCTGCACACAGAGCATAGAAATCGACATCTATCATCTTATATTTGAACTCCTAGAGTCGAAAGATCTGCTGAAAGATATCTGAATATATCTAATAAATATGAGGCAATCAAGCCAGTAGCTCTGTAGCCCACAGAGTGAAGCAGAAGGAAAAGGGCTAAATAGTTTTACTGAAAAGCCCGCCTGCTGTTAAATAGAAGAAGAAGAGACTAAAATAAACAATCAACTAGAAGAAAAACGTGGGATAAGAACATGAAATGGCTGAAACTTAGAAGTAGCAGGCTAGGACAACTTCATGTAGCATGGCCAGTTTTGCCAGTATATCTGGAGTGCTAAAATTCTACTCAATTTTTCTATTCTTATACCATGGTGGCAGATAAAGCAATAATCTCAAATACTGAAAATTTGGAATTTGGATATCTTTTTAGGGGAAAATTATAAACAAACCATATAAAGATAAGACACAGCAGGTCAAGTACAATTTTACTAGTGCTTTGCAGGTATGTTTACTCCTGTTAGCAATGCTTTTTGAATACCCAATCTGGAGCTTGAATTTAGTGCTGGAAATTGTACATGAACAAAACAACCATTAATTAGCCTACTTATAATTGATATTCTCAACAATTTAATTGAATCAAGAAAAGGTATAAAAAAAATTTGACAACTAAGTGCTGATCTAGGAGAAAACTTAACATTAAAAAAGAGGAATCACATTTATCAACATATAGAGAAGTCCAATATTGGAAAAAAAGATGCAACAGAATTAACAGAGGCACAAAGCCCCTTCCCTAATTAAAATAATACTTTAATACACTCTATAGACTGTTTTGTAGGCTATATGAAACGTGTGGCTTGGTTCTGCTTTCTAGGGCTATAATGAAAGAAAGGTTGAGATGGCTAGAGCATGTTCTGCAGATAAAGGATGACAAATTGCCAAAGATTGTCCTTTTTGGCTAACTATCTAGGGCTAAACTGAAAGCAAGTCATCCTTGGTTGGGATGGCAGGAAGTTGTAAGGAAAGATTTAAAAGAAATGGGAACTTCCTGGGAGGGTGTAACAAGGGAGGCTTTGAATAGATTGGGATGGAGGAGGAGCATGCATAATTGGGTTGGACCTAGCAGTTTGGTGCTGTGGTGAGTTATTACTTGAAGTAGCAGTATTGCATTGTCTAGAGCAATGGTCAGCAAAGTGCGGCTCCAAAGCTGCATGTGGGTCTTTGGTCCCTTAAATTTGGCTCTGGCACAAATATCCACAGAAAGCGCAATAATATTTTCATTAAAAAAAATTGGTAAGAAAAAAATTGCATCTTATTTTGATAAAATGAAATTCTTCTATAAATTGGAAATGTGTATAATTGATAAATTAAACAAAAACTTACCAAGTTTGAAGTTTGATTGTAATTCTACTCCAAAGAAGGAGCGCCAGCATAGCTGAGAGTTCAACTGAGATAGACGCGTGCAATTGCCTTGATTGACCAAAGCAACACTAGTATTTTAAAGTCATTATAATATGCAGTGGTTAAGCTCATGATGAAACGCTGAGAGTTCAATTGGAAGGGAAATTGGGAGGGCAGTTGAACTCTCAGCTACGCTGGCGCTCCTTCTTTGGAGTAGAATTACAATCAAACTTGGTAAGTTTTCGTTTAATTTATCAATTCTACTCCAATAGGAGTGCCTTAGCTCCACCTTTGAGTTCAACTGAGATTTTAAAGTTCAGCATGAGCTATACCAACACTAATGATGAATAATAGCCCTTTTCATTAAAAGAGGCTGTTGTACAAAAATTCATTTATAGGAAGATATTTCAAATATAACAAATTACAGTGAATATATTCAAAAGACAGATAACTGCTGACCACTTTCAATTGGTTTATTATAAAACCTTGCAAACGTTTTGGCATTTGTCCAGCCTACATATTTTATGATTTGATCTACATCAATTCCTCTTGCTTTAAGGTGGGACGTTGAGGCAGACCGTGTGCTATGAGCACCATAAACACTGATATCTAGACCTGCAAGAAATAAAACTCCTTTTATCCATCTAGAAATAGATGACTTGGACGCAGCAGTATGAGACTTACGATATGTAAGAAAAAATGCGTCGTGTCAATTTTGATTTGCTGTCATTCTAATATACATAGCTAGGTGCGTCGCCGGACACAGGGACGACTCTTGAAAAGGTCGAAATTTAACTACTGATTTGTGGTTGCCTGGTTTCGATGTTTTTAACAACACATTTATTTGAAAATCAAAACTTCCATTGTCATTATGTACCATATTACTAAGTGATAAACTGGTCAAAAACTGAACTCTTTCACAAGCTGATAAAATCAATAAAACTGCTAATTTTTGTGTTAGTGTCTTTCATTGAAGATTTTTGATATCCCAAGCTGGCAGTCTAAAGAGATCAAATACACATTTTACATCTCAAATACTTGAAATCTTGGGTAGACTAGGCCTTCTATTAAAGACACCTCTCATAAACTTCTTGGTGATGTGATTACTGCCTAACTGAAGTCTTGGTAGAATTGCCGATAAAGCACTCCTTGCAGTATTAATAGCACTGTATCCAACACCTGAGTGAAAAAGTTCCGTAAGAAATGTCAAAGTCTCCGGTAGAGTTGCCTCCAAGGCCTGGATTGTGTTTCTTTCACAAAAGTCGACCCATTTTTCAATGTAAACTTTGTACTGGCGCTTAGTTGAATCCCGCCACCCATCCATGATAATATCAACTTTGGAGGGAGAATATCCTTGGTGGTGAAGCCCTTGCCGGAGACAACACAAGTCGCTAGGCGTAACGTCTTGGACAATGGATGGTGCAAGGTCGGCTTTACGGGGAAAGACAAAGTAAAAATATATTTTGGTGGAAGTATGTGACTTTCTACTAGAAGCTTTAATAGTGAGCGATACCAGACTTATTTGGTCCATTTAGGAAGGATCGAAATACCGGTGGTTTGATCTGTTTCTACCATCTGAAAGGTACTCAGAAACAAACTAAATGAGGGAAATGCATAAAAAAAATAATGCTTCCAATTCATTGCAAATGCATCTACAAAAAAACATTCTGGATCTGGTTTCCAAGAAACAAATGGTTTAATCTGAAAATTTAATATAGTCGTAAACAAATCAATATCTATTGACTGACATACCAAAAAATTCAAAATAGTAAATATTTCAGAATCCAAATTCCATTCCTTTTCATTATCAAATTTTCGTGATGCTTTATCCGCGATATTAGCAACCCCAGGCACATGTTCTGCAGATATCCATCCTTTGCCCTGCAATACTACCTGCCAGACCCTATTTGCGAAATAATTACAAAATTTAGATTTTGATCCTCCCATTTTATTTATATAAGCTACTGTGGTTATATTGTCAGAACGCAGCCGAACATGGATGCCTTTAGTATCATGGGCAAAACATTTTAATCCCAGATAAACGGCCTTCGTTTCTAAAACATTGATATCAAATCTCTTCTCTTCTGAAGACCATTCACCTGTGGCCGTTTTCATGGAATATTCATCCACGATTGCCCAACCAAGTTTCGACGCATCACTACACAGATATTTGTCAGTTGGTCTAGGCTCATTTTCTTTAGAAGCATGATTGGCAATATCCAATCTTGCCGCAAAATCACCCTTCGTGTACCTTAATGCTTGAGTCTTCAATGATTCCGCTTTTCGGTAATATAAAGGCCCTAATTTTACTGCTGGAAATGTTGAAACAAGAACGCCAAGAGTTTTGGCCAATTCTTGAATCGTAGTCAATTTTTGACTAAGAATCTTTGAAACCAAATGTATAACTTTTTTAATTTTTCTTTCCGGCAGGAAAATACGCATTGATCGCGAATCTAACAAAAAGACCAGAAATCCTATTTGTTGGCTTGGAATAAGAACTGACTTTCCCGTGGGGATCACAAACCCCAGCTCTGACAGCAGTTTCATTGTTTCATAGACATTATTTTGACACTCTAAATATGACGTTCCCAGGATAAAAGCTTTGATTTCATAAGAAAATCGAAATATATTTTCTTGTGATTATTATCTCTTCTAATCAGCAGTTGTACTAAACCAATTCTGCTCAAGTCATCCTCAGGGCTATACTGTGGTGTTTATCCTCCCCATAGTATAGTGCAGACGGTTTGATATCATCTATTTTCCCTTCTTGTTTTGGTTTTATTTTTGTGTTTAAAGCTTTTTCCAATAGGCAATGATTAGAAGTCCTCCAAAAAAAAAAAGTCCCCCCAGATCCCAAATCAAATTCCAGTGAAAGTGTCATAGTGAAAGATACCCATCCTGGCTGGTCAAGCACGCTATCTCAAAGTTCTAATGATAGCTCCAATTTGGAGAATAGGACAATGATAAGTGTAGGGGCTAATGTAACCATAAATGATGATAATGGGTTTCAAGAGGTCCTCTTTAGAAGTTTTAAAAAAAGGGAAAAAATCTCCCCACTGAAAAGCATTTCCCCTCTCCCTGCCCAGGATCCTCCCTCCAAAAACATAGGAATTTACCTTAAAATTACTCCCACTACCCCCTTTGAAATAAAAATGATCACTGCAATAAGAGTTGCAATTTTTAAACTGCTAAAATCAATGTTCTCTCTTAACATTAACCGTGATGGATCTCTGCTAATAGTTGTAGAAGATCAGAAATCAGCAGATACAATAATTAACCTTAAATCCCTTCTGAATATCCCAATTATTGCATCTAATTGGAACCCTAAACAATCACCAACAAAAATAGTAGTTTACAATGTTCCCCCAGAGATATCTACTCAGGAGCTAAAAGAAGGCCTTTCAGGTAGGGCTGGAAACACAATCCCAGTTGAGGATGTTACCCAACTTGGAAAACCCAACTCTAATGGCCTAAAAACTAGTAGATCCTTCTTATTCACACTGAAGGATAAAATTGATATCCCAGAAAAATTATTCCTATTTGGGCAAATCAAACCACACAAGGAATACAAACCTAAGCCTATTCAGTGTCAGAAGTGTTTCAAACTGGGACACACAACAAACAAATGCAATGAAATTCTCCAAGAGTGTAGTAATTGTAAATCTTTCCATCCTAAAGAGCTGACAACTTGCAACAACACCCAGCCTACATGCATCAATTGCAAAGGCCCACATGAATCTACAAATAAATCATTATGCCCTGCATACAAGAAAAGAGATCTAACACTCCAAATATCAACAGAGAAGGCCATCCTATACCCCTTTGCAGCAATGGAAGCAAATGCTACCCAACATTACCAAATAAAGCCTGTAATGAAACCAACCAAAACCCCCAAGTCAAATGCCCCCAATGCATCAAGCACCCCATATAAAACACCATCTTCTAAGCCCCCTAGCTCAAATCCCTATCAGAAGGAATCACCAAGCCAACAAGCCTCCTTGTCCTGTGAGATGAGGCCAGCCTGGCCCTCCCTCCCAACAAGAAACAAACCGGAAACACTACCAGGAATCAATCCCTTAACCAAAACACAGGATTCTCAACCAAAAATGCAATCCCCTAATATATACTTATTAATTCTAAACTGTTATGCAGTTCAAGCCATGAACATATATCAACTACAGAAAACAAAAATTATTGCAGAATTGGCAAAAATCTACATCCCAGATGATATGCTCATTCAAGCAAAAAAATATCTTGCTTTACTCTTAACAAAGCTGAACATTGATACACAGTCATATGAAGAATAAATCAACAACACAACATTTATCAATACTCCAATGGAATGTAAGATCACTCACAGAAAATAAGCTAAATGAACTAATATCATTTATGAATAATAATTCAATTAATATTGCTTGCCTCCAGGAAACTCATTTAACCCAAAATCAACAAATTAAGTCTTTGGGATATACTATCCTGAGAAAGGATAGATCTTCAGAGAGAAAAGGAGGTGGTTTAGCTTTATTAGTTAATAATAATATAAAATTTTGTGGCATCAAATTTCCAGATTTTGAAAATGATGTTGATGTAATTGGTATAAGTGTTTGGCTGAATAATTTAAAAACCTACATAATAAGCTTTTATAACCCTAATGGCCAAACTACAGATGCCAAGGATTTCTTTAATTATATAAATAATTCTAATATGTTAAAAAATATCATTATTTGTGGTGATTTCAATGCCCACAGCCTTTTGTGGGGGAATAAACCAGCAAATAAAGCTGGTAAATTTATTGAGCATATGACTTCAAATAATAATGAATTAGTTGTTGCTACCCCTCCAAACCTGAATACTTATTTCAACCCCAAAAGTGGCAATTTCTCCACAATTGACCTACAAATTGTGTCTTTAAATTTTTTGAACAAAATTTACATAAATAAAATTGATAGTTTATGTACAGACCACTTTGCTATAGTTTGCTCCCTAAATGAACCTGCTGAAACTTTATCTCATACATCCAAATATATCAACACTCAAGCAAATTGGTCTATTTTCCAAAATAAGCTAAATGATGAAATTACAAGTTTCACCCAAAGTTCATGCATTTCTAACACAACAGTTGACACACATGCTGAAGCGTTGACATCTTTACTAATAAATAGCACAGCTAATCATGCTATCCCCAGGACAACACCTAAGAAAACATTCCCTAAACAAATTCCTAAAACATGGTGGACAAATGAGTGCCTAAATAAATGGAGGATAAAAAAGGCAGCTAGGACAGAATTCATAAAAAAACCAACACCTACTACATATTTAAAAAAATTACAAGCAGAATCTAATCTAAAAAGGACTATAATAGATGCTAAATATAAATACTGGAATAATTTTGCAAATAATCTCTCCAGAGAAACAAATGAGCCAATTATACATAAAGTCATAAGCCACATATGTGGGAAAAAGACTTCACCCAACCCACTCCTGTCTGAGCTTATACATAATAATACCCATTATGACAATGATAATGAAAAGGCTAATCTATTTGCAACTCTTTTTGTTAATAAGCTAACATCAAATAATCAAAGCAAACTGTCCACAATTCCTATGAACCCTTGTTACCAACCACGCCCAGGATCCGAGTACATAACTAATCAATTTTCAATCCAGGAATTGAATAATGCAATACATCATATTAGGTCCAAAACTAGCAGTAGCTATGACAATATACACCCTATATGGATAAAGAATCTCACACCTTCATACAAACAAGAACTGCTAAATTGTTATAATCACGCTTGGGCATCTTCTAGGTTCCCCAATATATGGAAATGTTCGTCCCTCCTACCAATCCTAAAGAAAAATAAACCAAAAGATAACCCTGAGTCTTATAGGCCCATAATGATTACACCTGTGATGGGGAAAATAATGGAGAAAATGATTTATCACAGACTCCTCTGGTTTGTTGAGAAAAATAACATGATCCCACACACTCAAACTGGATTCAGGAAATACCACTCCTCAACAGATGCTTTCATTTTGCTAACAAATACAATAAATGAATCTTTCTCAAAAAATAATATCCTAGTGGCAGCTTTTCTAGATTTTGAAGGAGCTTATGACAATGTGAACCACCAAATCCTTTTAAATAAACTTGCAAACCTTGGAGTACCTCCTAAGCTAGTATCCTTTATTAAATCCTTCATAGAAGTGCAAAGTTTCATTGTTTGTGTTGGTTCAGCCTCTTCACCCCAAAAGACAATTTCCAAAGGCCTACCTCAGGGAGCAGTCCTCAGTTGCCTCCTTTTTGCCCTATATCTCTGGGACATGAACCTACCCCACACGAATCTACAATATGCTGATGATCTGGTGCTATGGTCATCTGGCAACACCTTTCAGATAGCACAGTCAAATCTGCAAAAGTCACTTTTCCAGTTTGAAAAATTCTCTCAACATTCAGATTTACCCATTGCACCCACCAAGTCAAAAATAATCCAATTTCACCGGAAGCGAAACCATGTTAATGCAAAACTAACTCTAAATAAAACAACTATTCCAGAAGATAATAATATTAATTACCTAGGTCTCATGCTTGACCAAAAACTTAATTTCCACCTCCACATTTCAAACACAATAAAAAAATGTTATAGAAAAGCAAATATACTAAAAAGACTTCTTTCCACACCCTGGGGTTGTAAGGAGAAAACCTTACTCCAGTTTTATAAATCACATATAATACCCCATATTGACTATGGGCTCATTGTCTATGGTGCATGTGCAAAGACCCAGATGCAAAAAATTGAAACAACACAAAATGATATAATACGTCTCATATTTGGTCTTAGGAAACCCACAAGCACCAAGTTTCTGCTTATGGAGAGTGGATTAACAACAATAAGGGAGAGACGTAGCTTTCTCTTGATAAAATATCTTACAAAAATTTAATCAAATAGCTCACACACATTACATAATTGGTTAAGAAATCCAGCCATGTATAGAGGTATTGCAGATGAGTATGCCAATATTCAAAAGAAGTTCCCTGTACCAGCAAAATCTATTGCACCTACTTTCCCCCAATCCCCTCCATGGAATTGGTCATTTCCCATAATAAATACTGAATTTTCAAAATGGAATTAAGATTTAACCCCCATTGCTTTTGTCAAGAAAAAATTTGCAGAACTTAATACAATTACCTATAAAAATCACTTCCAAATATTTGTTGATGGGTCAAAAATGAATGAGAAAGTTGCAAGTGGTGATATCCTTCCTCACCTGAAAATTGCAATGGGAGAGAGATTATTTAATAATTTATCTATAATGTCTGCTGAGTTAAATGCCATAATCATGGTATTAGAACACCTTAAGCAAAACCAACCTTTGATTGAAAATTTAAATAATATTATCATCTATTCCGACTCTTTATCAAGCCTTGAGTTGCTGGCCTCAGCTCCTCAATATAAGTTGGACATTGACACTTATCATTGTCTCAGTATTATTGATAATCTTGCTTCAAGTGGCATAAAAACTTACTTTCAGTACATTCCTAGCCACTCTGGCATAAGTGGTAATCATCAGGTTGATGAAATAGCAAAAAATGCTATAAATATTGACCAGCCAAGTGGGAGACCATTCCCAATTAGAGATATTTACCGATGGAGGCTATCAGATATTAATTTTAATAAGATTAATCCTATCCTTTCCCCCTTTATCAATAAGTATCTTTCTAAAATTTATCATAGAATTTGTTCTGGAACAAATGGACTAAATTTCCTTGCATTCTCATATAAGCTTTCTAATTCAAGTGGTTCAATTCCCCTGTCCCCTCTTTGCAGGCATTGTAATATGAATAATGAAACAATTGACCATTGCCTATTTGAATGTAATATGCTGACGTCTGCACAACATACCTTGCTTTGTAAACTGTTAAAATACTTCAAACACCACAAAATCCCACCATCAGCCAAGAGCCTAGCCAACTATACTTGCACACAGAGCATAGAAATCGACATCTATCATCTTATATTTGAACTCCTAGAGTCGAAAGATCTGCTGAAAGATATCTGAATATATCTAATAAATATGAGGCAATCAAGCCAGTAGCTCTGTAGCCCACAGAGTGAAGCAAAAGGAAAAGGGCTAAATAGTTATACTGAAAAGCCCGCCTGCTGTTAAATAGAAGAAGAAGAAGTAACTGACAAATACCATTTTCTTCGAAGCAGAGAGATAACAGGTTTCATAAAGTTTTTCAAGTACCCATGGGGCATGTTATAAGCCATGCTGAATTGAAGTGGACGCATAACAAAGTAAAAATTTAAAACAAAGCCACATTTGATCATCAAAATAAACAGGAAATTAATAATAAAACTCGACTAGGTCGATAGAGGCCATATAAAAATTTTTTGTCATCAAAAGAACTGCAGAATGAACACTTTCCATTTTAAAATGGTAATATTTAATGTTTTCATTTAAATTTTGAAGATTAAGAATAAACCAAGTAGACCCATCTTTTTTTGGGACTGTAAAAATGGGAGAAATACAACGTATTTCCTTTATTCTGAAGTCGGGTACTTTAACAATAACACCTTTATGCAATAAAATATCAACTTCTTTTCTTATAGCCTGTATTTCTTCAAACGTAAAAATTTTTTTTTGTTTTGAAAGCTTTTAGTGGTGTTTTCTCAAATTCAATCTTATAGCCTGAGGCTACAATATTCAAAATATTCAAATCACTGGTTATTGACTGCCATTTTGAGATGTACTTACTAATTCTCCCAGCTTTAAAGTTATCACCCAAATGTTGTTACTGCCTATTGAAATTAACAACAAAATCATAAAAATCAAGGGCGGGGTATGATAAATAGTACATACCAGCTATTTGCGATCCCTTTTCTGGAAATTCTGGAATTTCTGGGATTTGGACCTTTCTTGACGGTCCTGGCCATGCCTTCTGCGATAATTTGGACGGGGGGCCTCGTTCTGCCATCGGCGATAACGGTAGGCCCCCCCTTGCACGTTTTTTGGTTTTCCAAATGATTTTTTCAAATCCGCCACGGATTTAGCTTTAGACGTTGTTTTGGCAATATCTTTGCCAAAAAGATACTCCGTGACTTTGACTTCAGGAGCACATAAAGCTGATGCTACAGTGGGATTTGGGCTCAATTCGAATTTCATTGCATGACGTCTTTTTAAACTTAGATCGTAATTGGTGAGGCCAAGCATGTGAACTGCATCTGTAAGGTTTTTGACAACTTTTTCTTTAATATGCTCATTTTCTATCTCAAGAATCGCATTTGCTGCCTCTAAAACACAAAATGTTGAGTGAGCTATTGTCTGCTGCACTTGAAGTGCCTTAGCATCCCTCTGTTTAGCCTGTGATGAGAGAATAACCCAAATTTCACTATTCACCTTTGGGGGAACAATTTTTTCGGTATTCCCAGGCCTAGGGTGGTGCTCAAATAACCCTTTTAGCTTCACTATTTCCAAAGGCTCAGAGAAAGCTCTATTTGCAACTTTGGCAAGTTTCTTATGGATTTTGGGACCCTCTTTGGTACCAGAACGTTCTTCAGAAATCTTTTTAAATAGAGCGTTATTTAACATGTTTTCTTTTAATCTTTTACCTTTGTGCTTTTCCGGAGAAGCCTTCCGCTTTGTGTCGTGGATTTTTGTGGGGCTCCGAGAGCAAGATTTTTCGTTCCTAGAACTAATTTCAGGGCTCCGAGAGCCTTACCGAGCACGAGTTTGAAACTCTGGGCTCCAAGAGCCATTTGTTTGATCGCTATCACTATCACTTAAGAGTCTTCTGCGACGCAAATGAGCTTTATATTGCCTTCCATGCCTCTCACGATCAAAATGTTCATCGACTAAATTGTCCAACAATCCAATCACTATCTCACTATCACTCATTATTTAATTTGGTCCGAATCAAAGCGAATGCTAACGTCAACTGGTGTTGCTTTGGTCAATCGAGGCGATTGCACGCGTCTATCTCAGTTGACCTCGAAGGTGGAGCTAAGGCACTCCTTTTGGAGTAGAATTTTTGTTTCAGTTAAAAGATCTTAAGCACAAAGCAGTTTTTCTGAAAAGAATTAGAGTTACATTGTCTTCCAATAAGGTACCATTAAAGATAGAACAATCAAAATTTGCTTGAATATAACTACACAGCATATCAAAGACCTGAAATTGGTTTCAGCTTTATTGATACAGCTAACAAGTCTTGTGACATAAATAATAAAGCACAAGTTCCCCGTTTTGTAAGATATACATTTCATTCAGGGCCTAAAGAAGAAATTCTAGAATTATTACCACTCAAGGGTCAGACACTTGACAAGATATCGTAAGTATTGTAATTGAGTGTATGAATAAACATCATATTATCCTTGGTAAAATTGGGTTGATTTAAACCAATGGGGCCAAAAGTATGACTGGCATAAGAAAAAGGGTTTGTTGCTATTTTGAAAGGAAAAAATTATCACGAGATACTTGTTTACCATTGTATCATTCACTAGGAAGTGCTTCATGCACAAAAATTTCCAGAATAACTTTGTAATTTTATGGAATTGGTGATTACCATTGTCAACTCTATTTTAGCTAAAGCTCTTAATCATTGCCAATTCAGAGAATTTTTACTTAAAATGGAGAGTGAGTATGCTGAACTTCTACTTCATAACAAGGTACATTGGTTGTCAAGAGGGTACGTTTTTAGACGTTTCACTTCCCTTTTTCCAGAAATTAATGCATTTCTCCTTGAGAAGGACATACACTATCCAGAACAAACAGACAATCAGTGGATCCAAAACTTATATGTCACTTTAGATGTTACGTCTCATATAAATCAGCTTAACTGTAAACTACAAGGGAAAGGAAACTAAATTTCTTCAATATTAGAAGAAGCCATAACATTCGAAAATATTTCTATTTTTGCTCAGGATCTTGAAAAAGAAACATTGTTTTGCTTTCCAAACCTGCAGAAGGATCACCTAGAAAATAATTCCTCTATTGATAAATACCATTTTAAAACAAGAATTTAAGATATGAGGGAAGCATTTCTCAGCAGATTTGAGGAATTTAAAAACAGCAGAGCAACTTTAGTGTTTGTCAAAAATTCTCTTACTGCTACCATGGCCAGGCTGAAATTTTCTCCATTTGCAATTGACATTGTTAGCTTGGAAATACAGTTGCTGGATTTATAAAAACAAGGAGATATGGCACTCTTAATTTGAATGTATTGTGTTGAATTGGAAATATTGGAGAAGAATAAATGCGATCATAGTTCACAACACAATTGGTCTGCTTTGAATGACCTGGAGAAGGAAGACATGAGCAGTTTCAATGCTTGGAATAATATTCCTGTCTCTTACAATCAGCTGAAATAGCTTGTATTTGCTGTTTTTTCCCTTCTTGGTTCTGCATGTATATGCAAACAATTCTTTTTCAAGCATGAACATTATCTGAGAAGTTGTCTTATTTGAGTAAACTGAGAAGTTGTCTTATTGATGAGGGCCTGGAATCATGCCAAAACTTAAGAACAACAACATACAAACCTGACTGACTAAACTTTACAAGGAGATGCAAGCATATTGTTTGCATTAATTCATATTTAATAAGTATGAAATTTAGTTTTATTTAGTGTACTACTTATTTAATGAAAAAATCTTCCTGGACAAGCAGATTTGGCTCCCAATTCTTTAAACATTATTGTAATGATCCTATTCGGCTCTTTGGCTTATAAGTTTGCTGACCACTTGAAAAAAACATCAACACCATCTAGCATGTGACAACACATGTGCAAGGGCATTGTGCTATATAGCTATAAAAAAAAGTACAGTAGTGTCAAAATCTCCCAAAGTCCCTTATTGCTCCCTTTTAAGACAATTTTCATTTAAAACTCTTTTGACACACCATGATGAATTATGTTTTAAATTTGGTATTGGTATTTTGGAAAATCCGCGGCTTTGTGTAATCCTCCCTCCTGAGCATCTACCTTTGTGCCAAAGGCTCCCGCGACATGTAGCCCAACCACTTCCAAAAATTCAGCTGGTACCAGCATGGCATATGACATATGCAAGTAGTTTTGTTCCCTCGTTTGTCAAGTTTTTTAATTCTGCACCCACTCATCAATAATTGTGTATATTTATTTTCTTCAGTTCATTATTCTTTTTTTTTTACTCTGTTTAGTTTGAATTTTTGATATTTAAAATCTGTGTATAATTTTGCATGACAATGGCTATGGCTGTGATTTTCATATGTTTTATATATTTAGTGCCTTATAATGACAAGAACTGCTGCTGATTGACATGCCCGTTTTATGGCGTTTGAAAATAAAATTGTTACTTATTTATTTAAAGCCTGTATAGAAAAAAAGAAAAAAGGAAAGACAAATTAAATGAAGACAATAGAAAAAAAAGCTCTCATAAATCTGAAACATACAAATATCATGTAAAAAAAATTAATTGAAGACTATCACAAAAATTAAAAGTAACACGAAAAAGAAGAAAAATTACAAAATCTTATCAAGATAATAAAAGAACCATCAGTTTGCAATTGCAAACATATTAACACATTTAAGAGAGCAGTAAAAATCGAACAATGTCAAATATAATAAAAGAGAAAAGTAGACTGTTTACAAATTGGTGCATGAACATACAAACCAATTTCATTTGTTTAAATAACTGGCATTGTTAGTTGGAAGCTAATGAGGATGAAAATCTTTAAAATATATTTAAATATGTTATATTTCAACATATTTTTAATGGTTTTTTCTAAGGAGTCATTAGAGTTTTTTATGGGAGAAGTTTATATGCTTTTAATCCTTTTTTATTCATTTATTCTCATCCATGTGTATTTACATTATTATTTTTTTAGATATGGCTTATAACTATATAGTTACTGCATCAAAACCATCTGCTGTAACGTCATGCTTAACTGGGAGTTTTACTCAAGCAAATCAACTGGATCTCATTTTGATCAAGGGTAACATATTGGAAATATTCAGAGTTGCCCCAGAGGGACTTAAACCTCTTAAAGAGGTAATAATTTTTATTATTGTAATAATTATTTGAACTATGTTTTGGAATCTTGCTAGTTTTTGTTCATAATCTTCTGAAGCACTTTATTGCTGGGAAATTAATTTAAATAATCAGGTAATTAATATAATTTCCTAGGCTAGTACTACTCTCTCAAATAATTGATGGTTCTTGCTTTGACAAATATAGTAAAATTGTAAATAAAAAAAAACGAAAAGGTTTGCCTTTAATAAATTTAAAACTGATTAAAAATTAATTAATACGAATAAGTGTATTCGAAAGTTTATAGCAAAATCTAAATCAGTCAGATTGGAAATTTTTTCAACTGGGTACAGTAACTCACTGAATTTTGTGTGCTCATCTAACTAATCTTTTGTGGCAAATAAAATTCATTGGCTCATATGTTTACAGATTAAATTAATTAGCCATGTTTATTTTAAATCGGTGTGCTAGCAATTAGCACCATATACTTGCCAAATCACCCATTTTTCAAAAGATGATTTACACTTTTATGACCCCCAAATAGGTCCAAAGAACCCTACCCCCTCCTCCTTGCTCATAAAATTCGAGAATTATAGGCTTAAATGTATTTTTGTTTGTTTTGAAAACATTTGCTAACCGTATAAATTAGAATAAATACATAAATTTGGGATATGTCTTCACCTCTGTTTCTTTAAAATATCATGAGCTTGCATTGTTTTTATGTTCTAATAATTTGCCTGGCTTTTTGGTATTTAAACTAATCCCCCACCCTACTATGGCAAACCTGTGCATAGGAGGGTTTTTACCTGAAAAAAAAGGTGGATGTACAATTTTACTTTTTGTGATTCTTACCCCCTCCTGTCATCTTCTGCTTAAATTTTTCCCTTTTATGGTGCTGCTGAAAGAAGAAACGATTGCAAAGTAAACTCTAACACTTGCAAAATTGACCTCAGCAATGGGAAACTCATCAGAGAAGAAACTGATGTTTTTCAAGAAGCAAAAGAGAAGTGCCATATAGCATTATCTAGTAAAATCATAAAAATTATACAAACATAAAATAAAAAACAAAATTGATATTTTTATCTTTCTTTGCTATTGTTTTGGATTGTACCAAATATTTATGAACCACTTTCCAAAAGGACACAATAGGTAAATTTCTGTATAGTGTTTTCTAAACTAGCCCATTTTCTGTATACTAACCCAGCCCTGACTATTTTATAATCTATAAAATAGTTTAAAAACTGATAAATCTGCATTTTATCAGAAGATTCCGGATATTGGACAATTAATTGGAATCCAAGTTTAAATAAATGAAAACTATGATTTTTTTTTATTTTCCTAATTATGCTGAGCAAGCCTGACCTGGCAGTGGTGCTAGTATTTTTAATTTGCATTAAATTCATATTAGAGTGCCAAAGTTTTTTCTCTTATCTGGCTCACATACTCTTTTCCTTCTATTTGGTGATTATGGGCTCTCCAGTCATTAGTATTTAACCCTCTCCACGCTTCTCTGTCTTAACAATACCCTTTGGTGCAGAGATAAAACAGGTTAGCATTTACTAGATTTCAAGCTATATCAAACAGGTTGTGTCAATAAACTCTAAGTAAGGAGCAACATATCCCAATAATAACGAAAACTATAACAAACAGAATGTTGATGATAATAGATACGCCAAAAGAATCTCCTGTTTGTGCTGATTCCAAATATATCAAATTCATTAAGTTTAATGTTAACCATAAAAAGCTACAAGCTGGAGAAAATTTGTCTAATTTTTGAAAGGGGGGAACAATCCTAAAAATTTAAGCGATCTTAATAAAAATCACACCATCAAATTCAGCGTATTACAGAACCCTACCGTAAAAGTTTTAAGCTCCTATATACAAAAATATGGAATTTTATATTTTTTGCCAGAAGAAAGATCACAAATGTGTGTTCATTTATTTTATTTCATTTTCTGGGGCGTGATTATGTCAAACCAATCGTGCTAGAAGATCGAGGTAGGGCTCATTCGAGTGGAAATCAAAAGTTCTAATGCCCTTTTTAGGTGACCAAATAGATTGGAGGGCAACTAGCTCCACTCCCACGCCTTTTTTCCCCAAAGATATCTGTTCAAAATTTTGAGATGGCCGCTTGATTTAGCATAGTTGAAAGGTTCAAAAAGTATTACTTTGAGGATGACATGACCCCTATAATTCCTTGGGAAAGGGCTGAATATTGCATAGTTTCCCCATTGTTCACATATAATAATTGTTATAGGTAATTTCGAAGATCACACTCTCTTTCTATGACGATATATAACAGTTTGAATAGGGATAAATCCTTTTATTAGATAGTGAAAAAAAAACAATAAGAAAATATACTGGATAAATGATCACATATACGGTGATCGTCATAAGCAGAAATGACACGATGTGCTGGTTGAATTCTGCTGATGATGATCACTATATGTGGTCAAAACAGCCAGTATTTCTTTTTTTTTTTACTGTCTAATAAGAGTTTATCCTACTGAGCACTTGGACATTATAGGCTAAAAATATTGGCTTATTTTACGGGCAGTAATAGTGTTAGTGAATGGGCCATGTGTATTATAACTACTCGAACTGTTATTTTTTTTTATGATTGTTACAGGAAAATAGATGATTTCTTTTTTTGGGGGGGAGGGGGTAATTTTCTGAAGGGGGATTTTCTAGAGAAAATTGTAACATCGGGGGGTCCTGCTATGACTTGAAAAACGGTCAGAAACTAAATGAAAAATTTTTTTTTTCAACTGGAGATGAGAAGCTACATTACAACTTAAAACGGAAATTATTCAGTATATGAGGGGGACTGTCCCTTCCTCGACCATCGTGCTTCACGCTAAAGTTGGAATTTGTATTGCAATTCTTTAAGAAATACTGTTCAAACATAAGATTGACTTTGTATTAGAAGTATTGCTAAAAATCTTTAAGACTTTTGAGTTTTCACTTATTTAGTCTCGGAAATCGCTAGCTGATTGAAAAACTTCCTCCGGTTTTTTTTATCCTAATTTAAAAATCTACCCTAAAATAAAATGAGATTGTTACCTATAATTTATACCAACTTGTATTGTTCATCAATCCGTAATCACATTATACTTAGCAAATTTATTCAAGTTTGAAAGTAATGGACGTCTTGAACAACATTTAAAAAAAATTATATTCATTTTTGTTACGTTTTTATGAGTCAGAAAAACATCTCAGCCTTGATACGGCCTTGGCTCTTCTAAGGAGCTAGTACCAGGGGACTGAGCTTTGCTCCATGAAAAGAAAGAACTTTTTTTAAAATCTCTTTAGCAAAACAACTTTAATTTCATTTTATTTTATTCGGGAAATATTTTGCATATTAATGCTCGCAAATTATTCTATACTATTGACTATCACTTTGAACTGTAATGTACTTCTTAAAATATTTATTACAGACACTCATCTTCAGCAAGGTTATTATAACTATTCCAAGCATTAGGGATGTCATTCATATGAAAATCTTTTTTTCCCAAAATTAAAGCCCTAAATAAATTTTCCCAGAGTTATGATCTATCTAGATCGTTTTTTCACAGCAGAAAATAGTAGTATGCCAAATTTTCAGACAATATTATGAGAGCTGTTTTCAAATGAAATTGTTTTCAAAAATAAAAATCGAAAGTCAAAAATCAAAAATATAAGAGCTATTTTCAAGAAAAAATTTCGGACAAATAAATATACATATATACAATTTTTTTTCGTTTAATAAGATAAAATATAAACCAGGTATGATAATGGATTGCTATTCCAGATGTCTTTTAAACCAGCCTGTGGCTTACTCCGTTTTTGTGTAAAGTAAATAACTTAATTCTGTTCAAAAGGGGCCCGATTTATTTTGGGGGGAGAGAATTAAGGGAGGAAGAATAATGTTTCGTTACGTTTGTAGAGTCAATAGTTGCATGCATCTTTCCAGACTTTGGAGATAGATCTTAGTCATCTGGTAATACGAGCTAGACTCTTAGCCGGGCATACCCAAACTGTAGTTGTATTTAGTATATAAATAAAAGAATCTAAAAATCATCCTTGGTATTGCTTGACTAATTTATATTAAACGATTTTTTGGGGATTCGATACCATAAAGAATCATTCTATCTCGTTCCTTATAAACTTTTTTAGTTTGTGTGGCAAAACTATTTAGAATTGATTGATCGGTCTTGCCATAAGCTTCGATAAGCGATCCGAGTAAACGGCAGAAAACTAAAAGCTGACTTCTACTTTCCCTGAAATCTTAGAAAACCTTGTAACTTCTCTTGTTTTGTGCTGGAGATAGATGTATTTAGTTTTAGAGAAACTTATATCATTAGAAAGTGTAACTTTTGTTTTTTCGATCAAACAGAGCAGATTTTTTTTTTAATTCTGGAAAGGGTTGTCCCTAAAAACGTTCTAGTATATCTGCTAGGAAAATGCCCAAAATGTACCTCAAAAGAAATGTCATTTGATCAATTTAACAGCTCTTTGAATTTTCTGTGGTGCAACCTGCTTTGGTTGAAAACTTTGCCGACAGAGTTCCATTGTCTTTTCAATCAAATTCCTTAGTCAAATCACAAATTCTCAATAGGTTTCATTGATAAGTAGCCCATGGGAGAATTCGCTAATGGACCCTTTGCCTTTGAGACAGTCAGCCAACGTTGAGGCACACAAAATGATGTTAAAGGTATCGAATCCTCTTAACAAAGGAATCTGCCCACTTTATGACAATGTCAGGTTGAATCTGGTTGAATTTACAGCTTCCATTGAAATATAAGTTTGGATGAATTAAAATTTCAGCTTCTTTGAAATTTTTCTACTTTTGCTGAGTAGAGCTTAGTCTAATTGTTGTCTTACTTATGGATAAAATCGAAATTATGCTTGACTACAGTGCCAATTATACGTCCTGTTCATAATTTCTCGTGTTGAACTACGTTCAACTGTCAAGCACAGAACTCGTGATTGACGAACCAAGATTAAAGTTTAAGATACGATTTCCTGATGTTAGATAGATGGAAGTTTGAAACAGTAAATTTCCTGTCTGTAAAATTACAATTTCAGTTTTAGGGAAAATCAGAATTTGGAACCAAAAAATTTCAATGGTTCCTCTGATTTCCCCCAGTTCCCTAGCTCATTGGTAACTTTTTAGCAGAAAAGTAGGCGTATGGCAACTTGTTCGAAACATAATCAGACAAGGGTTCTTGATCTGTAGGATTGGAAACAGGCTCGTATCCTGTTCGTAATTTACCAAGTTAGGCAACCTTCAATTTTAAAGCTTAAAATTTAGAATTAAACATTCAGAATAAAGGTTTAAAGCATAGTTTTTTGAAATTAGAAAAGATGGAAGCTCGGAATATCAGTTTGTTATACCTGAAAGATAACCCTGGCAAAAAATACAAAGATAATAATGGTAGACAATAATTGATGACAAATTATAAAAAGAAATTCAAAATATTTCTAGCTATTTCAATTCTCCACTTCTGTAGGACAACTTTACATTGAAATTAAGAAGAAATACGCATCGTTCATAAATCTTAGCTGTTTATCGTCAGGTGTGATTATGGTGAGGTTTTTTTTTTTTGACAAGAGAGAGAGATTTATTTTAAACAAACAATCAATTTAACATAAGTTTAGTGGCCACCCCAAGAAGTAAAAACTTGTCCAAGGGGGTGGCAAAAATACACTAACATAACAAAACAGCAATAAAAAAAAAACGAAAAAAATAATAACCTATCTATAACACAGTCCCCAAACAGCACCACAAACCTTAAACCATAACATTTTAATTAAATTTGCAATCATATTAATAATCATCACCCCCAGGAGCCATAAAAATTTACCAATATCATTATTAAAAAAAAAAAAAAAAAAAAAAAAAAAAAAAACCTAAAATTCATAATTACTAAAAAGCATCCCTTTAATTACTATCTTAAACGAAGAAATATCACCTATATTTTTTATATTTTGATCAAGATGGTTCCAACTTCTCATCCCCCTGCGAAGCAAAGAAAACATCGATCGGGCCGAAACTACCAGTGGAATATTAATCTCTGCAGAGGACCTAGTATCATAATCATGGACAGAAGATCTCAGGTTAGCCAAGCTATCAAAACACGGGAGGTTTATACCCCTCTGAATCCTAAAAATGAATTGAAGTGTATACAACTCCCTTAATCCAGAAGCTGGCAGTATCTTTACACGCTCATACACGTTTCGTACCAAATCCCGGGGTTGTAGGCCATCTAACAGCCGAACAGTGTTGTTTTGTAGAACTCGTATTGGCTGAGCAATAGAAGGAAATGTTTCAAGCCAAACGCTACTACAATACAATATATATGGATGGATAAGGGAATAATAAAGAAGGCGCATAACAAAAGGAGGAAAAAAATGCTTAAATTTTCTCATTATACCCAGGTTACGAGACACGGTTTTACAAACATAATGTACATGGCGCTTGAATGATAAAACATCATCAATATAAACCCCCAGGTACTTATAAGAACACACCCGCTTTAAAGCTCCATACTGTGTTGCAATATCCTGAAACCATGGATAAAAATCTGCCGAACGGGAAAAAATAACAAAATTAGTCTTACCCAGATTAATCTTTAATCTATTTACCCTCAACCAGGAATATAACCTTTCAATAGCATCTTTCATCGATGTCTGAAGTAATTCTTTTGTCTTCGCGGTACTAACAGCAACTGTGTCATCAGCAAATAATGACACCGTCTCATTCCTGGGATTTTTGACCATATCACTAACATTAAAACAACAACCTGGGATACAATCAGGCATATCATTAATATACAATAAAAAAATAATCGGACCAAGAACTGACCCCTGCGGGACACCACTAGTCACTGGGCAGGCGCCTGATTGTATACAAGTCATCTCTACAAACTGGTACCGGCTACTAAGGAAACTCCGTATAAAGTCAAGAGCTTTATCTCGGATCCCTTAGACCTCACATTTTTCCAGGAGTAGGCCATGGTCAACTGTATCAAACTGTATTGATGACAAATTATAAAAAGAAATTCAAAATATTTCTAGCTATTTCAATTCTCCACTTCTGTAGGACAACTTTACATTGAAATTAAGAAGAAATACGCATCGTTCATAAATCTTAGCTGTTTATCGTCAGGTGTGATTATGGTGAGGTTTGGGTATGAGGTTGAGGTCAGGTGTGACTAGGTATGAGGTTTGGGCCACACTGGATGTAGTAGTTTAATTTATGTCAGTGGTAGAACTAACATTGTCATTAGTTGTGGTTGAACTCCCTTTAAACCTTGTTAAAACGCAAAAGATTCCTCTCTTATCAACTTATTAGTCGATACATGCCCTTGAAATAGTTAACTGTTGAGTAAATTATATTATTTTCAGGTTTTTGACGTTTTCGTGACCTATAAGAAACTTAAAAACTTGTAAAAATAATGAAATGGTTATTGTAAAGGCGGCTTCGCACCACAAAAAATTATATGATACGTGTATTTGCCCTATCTTACAATGTTAAAAACGGTCGGGTATCCGGGTGCCTTTAGGCTATGTGGGATCACGTCAATGCGTGATCCCATTTGGTTGGACGTCTGTATTATATACGTTTGTCTGTGCTTCAGAAACACCCACAAGACTCACAGTTTCTTCTTCACGATTCGCCTTCTTCTTCTTCCCGCACACTGGAAGAAATTTGTGAATGCTTATCTTTTTCTATTTCTGAGCTACATGCAGATTATCAAAAGAAAATAAACAAAAATAAAAGCAATAATGTTGCTCCGCAACCCTATAAACGTGACATTCAAAGCGAAAAAGGTATTAACTGTGCTAATTACTGATTGTTTTGATATTATCGATGTGTTTGAAGGGCACTAGATTGGTTTTTGTTGGGACCTTTTCTTAGGTGAGAAATCTTGGGTGTCATCTGGGTGGGTGTAGTTCTCTCAATTCTATTTTCTGGGTATTTTTAGATAATTGTCTCGTGACATTCCCCGAAACTTTCAGAATTTTCCTGAGTTTTTGAGAACTGAAGTACTTTGCTTGAACAACTTCCATATAGTTTGAAGAAAAATATATAAAAACGCTGAAATATAATAAAGAGCTGGTCTCTAACAATCATTGTGAAAAATCGTCAGTTTAAAGATACTGTAATTGTTACCCTTTATATGTGTTACTGTGAATGTCCGAAATCTGGTTAATGTCGACATTCACCAGTGAATCTCCGAAATCCCCCTTTTCTCTGCTTGGATTCAATTAGCTTTGCGAATCACCTTTTCAGTCTTATGCAAGCTTTGATGGTGAAAGTCAAAAGTAAGTTAGGTTGGATCAAATTAGGTTAAAAATCTCAGAACACAACCTAATCTAACCTAACCTGTCACCAACAAACCTTGCATAAAACTGAAAAAGTTGCCTGGCAACGCTGACTAAACCTACGGAGAAAAAATTTATCTCGGGTCATTCACCATTGAATGTCAACAACATTCAACAGTTTCGGACATTCACGGTGACATATGCACAAAATCATAGGTAAGATGTCAGCATCCCAAAAAAAGGGATTAACACTGTTAGTTTAGTAGATAAACTAATTGTTGTTCTAAGAGATTTGCTATCTTGTTATTTTTAATATTTGTTTTTAGGTCAGCATCAATGGAAAAATTGAAGCCGGAAAATTATTTCGCCGAAAAGGCAATGCATGTGACAGCTTATTTCTCATCACACAGAAACTGGATGTCATGATTATAGAAGCTAAAATGGTAGATGGCAATATTGATCTAGTGACGAAAGCACACGGCAATGCTGCTGATAGAATCGGAAAGCCATCAGAGGGTGGAGTAATTGTTTTAATTGATCCTGAGGCCAGATGTATAGGCTTAAGACTTTATGATGGACTGCTAAAAATAATACCATTAGAAAAAGATTGGCTGGATAGTGAGAAAATACTCATAACTGCTTATAATATTCGCTTAGACGAACTTCAAGTGATTGATATAAATTTTCTGTACGGATATACAAACCCGACAGTAGCTCTTATTCATCAGAATATGCATGGTCGTCATGTTAAGACCCATGAAATCTCTTTAAGCGAGAAAGAAGTGGCCAAATCACCATGGAAACAAGACAATGTTGAAACAGAAGCTTGTATGATTATTCCTGTTCCAGAGCCTATTTCCGGGGCAATCATTGTCGGCCAGGAATCTATTACTTACCATTCAGGCATAACTTATGTGGCTGTGGCACCATCTATACTGAAACAAGCTCCTATCTGCTGTTTTGCGCCTGTTGATGAAACTCGATTCCTGCTTGGGACATTAGCTGGTAAATTATTGATGCTTCTTCTAGACAAGGAGGAGCGAATGGATGGCACATTTAATATACGTGATTTGAAGGTGGAAGAACTGGGGGAGATTTCAATTCCAAGTGCATTAACATACTTGGATAACGGAGTTGTTTTCGTTGGATCTCATTTGGGCGACTCCCAAATTGTTCGATTGACTACTGAGCCAAATGAACAAGGAACCTTTGTTACCATTCTTGAGTCTTTTACCAGCTTAGCTCCAATACTTGACATGGTTGTTGTTGACTCAGAAAAGCAAGGTCAATCAAGACTGGTGACCTGTTCAGGTGCGCAGAAAGAAGGCTCTTTAAGAATTATTCGTAACGGTATTGGGATTAATGAAATTGCAGCTATTGATATGAGTGGCATTCGAGGGCTCTGGTCTTTAAAACTCGGCCAGGCGGATAAGTTTCAAAATTGCCTTGTGCTTTCATTTGTTGGTTCAACACAATTTTTAGATATCTCTAATGAAGAAGCTGAAGATTTTGATTCTATAGATTTGGCTACTGATGAGGAGACAATTTACTGCTCCAATACTTCCTCATCTGCAGTGTTGCAAGTTACAACCGTTGGACTTCGTACATTTGATCAGTCGACCAGAAAACTTATTAGTGAATGGCTCCCTCCAAGTAGTGATCCAATCACAGCCGTTGCGGGGAACATGGAACAAGTTGTTGCTGCAGTTGGAAGATACCTATATTACTTTGAAGTAAAACCAGAAGGGGCTTTATTAATGGGCCAAAAAGAACTTGAACATGATATTGCTTGTTTGGATGTAACCCCTATAAGAGATATGAAAGAAAAAAGTGATTGGGTTGCTGTTGGTCTTTGGACTGATATATCTGTTCGTTTGTTGAGTTTACCAAATTTAGCAGAAGCGTGCAGAGAACCGCTCGGTTTAGATATCATACCTCGATCTGTTTTGATGACAACGCTAGAAGAGACACCGCATCTGTTTGTCGCCATGGGGGACGGAACCCTTCTATATTATGTTTTTGATCCATTGCTCCCCGGTTTAGGCGAAAGGAAGAAAGTCAATATCGGAACGAAACCTCTAATTCTAAAATGCTTCCAATCAAAATCTTCTCGTAATGTTTTTGGCTGCTCTAATCATCCATCTATCATTTATTCTAGCAACAGGAAGCTTGTATTTGCTAATGTCAACTTTAAAGATGTCCTTCACATTTGCTCTCTTCATGCTGAACTTTATCCTCACAGTTTAGCGATTTGTACTGAAGCTGGCATAACAATTGGAACCATTGACGAAATTCAGAAACTTCACGTACGAACCGTCCCTATGGGAGAATCGGTAAGGCGGATTGCTTACCAAGACGTCACTCAGTCATTTGCTGTACTATCATACCGTGTTGATACCGTAGACAGTTCTGGTGCTGTTATTTCAAGACCATCAGCCAGTACAAGGGCTCAAAATTTTTCTACAAGCCATGCAACAAAAGGTATTTTATTCGATATTTTTAAACATTAAAATGCCCATATATGTTTATAGGTCCGATCCTTGGAAGGGATCAAGAGATTTTTTTGGTAGGGGGTGTTGAAAAAACTGGAAAGGTACATTTTATGCCTAAAAATGATTTCAAGAAGGGAGCTCCTTGTACTAATCTTAGGGGGAAATGCCCTATGTTGAAGTACATAAATATTATCTCTTTTGCTATTGATTTACTATGATGTACTTATAATAGCTTCATTTGAAAGAATAATGAAAATGCAGGCTACAATATTTTTTTATATATATATATATATATATATATATATATATATATATATATATATATATATATATATATATATATATTATGTTTAAGAGGTAATTACTTGGCAAAAAAAAAAAAAAAAAAAAAAAAAAAAAAAAAAAAAAAACTGTCGTCCTAATCCAGCAATTGAGACAAATGTGCACTTGAACGAGGCTTTTACCTTACCCATCTATCCAACTACCTAGGACCAAACAGTATACCCGAACCGTCAACCAAATAGGAATGTCCAAGTCCATGCAAAGTCGTCATCAATAAATGTAAGTCGTTGTAAATTTACAAGCAAAACCACTTTAAATCTAGCAAAATATTTCCAAGTAGAACCTTCCATTTAGGGCTCATCAGAAGAAATACCACCGGCCTTAACGGGTTTCGAGGCTTTACTTTCTTTACCCGGCACGGTGGAGCCTCTACCATAAGATCTATATGGTAACCCTATGTCAGGTAAAACTTGTGAAATATATGCATACTAGTCAAGCTATTAAAAATTACATACAAAAAGTGTTTCAATGTTTCCTTAATAACATCCCAGAGGTCACTGACAGAGACCATTCTGGAACAAATGAAGACATGTCCAGATGTATCTTTTATTAGTATCTGGAACCAATAACCAATTTAAAGATCCTCAAGCTTGTTTGAAAATCACTACAAACTCAAACTTCCAAAAAAGAAAAGCGTAAGAGAAATTATATTAAAATATCATTCAGTATTTCTTTATAATTTTTGTATATTTACTTAAAAGTCCATGATACATAAAACTAAATTTTTTGAATTGCCAACTAATTTTTTTGGCAGAAAATCCTCTTGAAATCAGTTTTTCGCTCAGCTTTTTAAATCTATTTTTAAAATCTGTGTAATTACTGCATATTTTTGCATACCTAAATAATTGGGAATAATAAGCCGAATAAGTAATATTTGAATGTATATTACTTTCAAGGAATGGAAAATTAATTACTTCAAAATTAAAATCAGCCGTTTTATTATATAATTAAAAAACTGATTTATTATTATTTGAAATATTAATATTTAAATCTAAGAAATGGTCGGAGTGTCCCATCCCATAGCTAGGCTCAAGAATTAACTCTTTTGGATAAACATTTTTTGAAATCTCAATGAACTCTGCACAATTTATTACTAAGAGATCTTCCAGATATCTTTTATTATTTGAAAGGTTATATTTTACTTTGCTTGAGCTATTTGTATTTATCATATATTCGTATTCTAATTGACTTAAAAACAGGTCTGCTATGAATAGACTCGCATTCCCACCCATAGGAATACCTACGGTTTGTTTATACAAATTCCCATTAAATCCTATAAATGTATTAAATAGAACAAATTCTAATAAATCGCATACCATATCCAAGCTATAACATCTTGAATTAATAGTACTTCTAAAGAAATTCGTCCATCGGGCATTTTTATTAAAAGTATCAATTTTCAAAAATCCGATATTAGACAAAAGAAAAGATTTCTTTATCACCATTTTGAATTTTTCGAATAATAAATTTAGTGACAAATTTTCATACAGATTAGTAAAATCAAATGAATTGTCTCTTTTAGCTGAAACATTCGCCAAAGATTCTACCACTTGTAATAAGTTATTAACACTCCAATATGGGTTAAAGTTAGAAAATTTTTCAATTCCGGAGCAATATGCTTTAAATTTACTTCTAATTACTCCTAAAATTAAAGATAGGTCAGTAGCCGCAATTCTGGTTGGACACCTTGCTGCCCCAGCAATAAAACGTGGTTTTGGTGGATTTTTATGAAATTTTATCGTCCAATAAATAACCGGAACTTAATTTTTTTGTTAAGAAAGTCTGACACGATACGCAAAAAAAAAACTAGTTTTTGCGTAGACCTAGAATGTGCAACTTTTAATATGTTGTTCAGCTTCTTTTTTCCTCTACAACATGGTTTAAAAATCATTTCTGTTGCAATTTGTTTTTACAAACAATCGACGAATTGATGAACAATAAGTGCTAAAAGAAACATGTCAAATGAAAATAAAAAAAAGTGTATGTTGATGAATATAAAACAGGTTTTCTAGTAGACATTACATTAGGTTAATTTGATTTTCGAGCTCTGCTCATCATTTTATATCAGAATAGTTGCCTTCTGATAATATGGTGAAAAGAGGTCATAACGATGAGAAGGTTAAAATCACATAGTGATGATTATTTTTCTGATACATTGTACATCAACTTTGCTTTCATTTTCGGGCTCAACTCTTCATTTTACATCGGGATGTTACTTCATATACAGAAAAACAAACATTCGCCAACAACTAATTTTTTTTTAGAAAAAAAATGAAAAAACTGACACGAAAAGCAAAAAGAAACTAGTTTTGCGTCGACCTAGAATGAGCAATTTTGGATATGTTGTTCAGCTTTGTTTTCTCTACTACATATTGTAAAATCATTTCTGTTGCGATTTGTTTGGGGTCAAACTCTAGTTTGCCTGTACTATAGAGGCATAATGAAAATCGTACCTTCCACAAAACGCTGGCTAGCAATATGCGGGTAATTTTGTGGGTATTAGCCTGGAAGGGATTAGAAATATAATACGTTCTTTCTGACGCGACGGTGCTGGATAACATTTTCTAGGATCTGCAACAGATTTAAGATAAGATTTATTCATGATGAAATACACATACAAATATATGCTATACTGGTCCGCAAAGACTCCTTGGCTTGTAAAGAAGGAGGAAGATATACAATTCACATTCTCTGAGAGAAAAGTCACAGAGAAGAAAACAATATCTAGAATACACGAATTAAATATATTTGATAAATTAAATAAATAGTCTTCACCCTACCGGTCGTAATAAAAGAAACTCATGGCCAAATTTCATCAATACGTTTTTATGCTAATAGATTAATTATGATTATTTATTATGATTAATTAATGATTAATTAGCATAGATTAATGCTAATAGATTATGCTAATAGTGTAATTGACTTCTGATCCCTTTCCTTGGAACGTTGTAAAAGACCGTATGATCGGTGGAAATTTGTTGCCGTGGATTGTTTTTTTCCAGCTTTGTCTCCAATTGCAAGTTATGCATTACCTTTAAACTCGTGTAGTATTTCTCCTACGTTTGATACTAAAATTCGGACCGCTTTACAATATGTCATGGCAGTGTATACAGAAATAACCAGACAATAAATTTAACATTTTCGGATTTACGTTATATATGCTCCCAGGAATTGAAGTGGTCTCTGCTGAAACGCCCTGTTTCTCACAAGTCATTTCACATTTGAGGCTAGATTGTTTTAATATCTCGTAAAACAATTGATCTATGAACTTATCAAAAATAAAGCAGCTCTGGTAGTCTTAACAGGTATCACCCTTATATACATCACAGTAACTGTTGAAACACCCATAGGAAACCTCACATGAATCGTTGCGGTACCTCTTCTCCTTAAATCAATTGTATTAAATTTTTGAAAAACCAGACTTTCTGTAATAATGAATCACTTTTCCAAACTCCAACCTCCGAAATATGCTCCAAATCCTGTGTGTTTGGGCATAGAAAATCAAACTTCTCTTTTTTTGCCTTTTCAGCCTTTAGAAATATTGATCGTCCAAAACGGAGACAAACGAAGCGATGCACCCCAATCATTGAAGCGTCCTCCCGCCCCCCACCAACTTTCTGTCTTTCTATCTCTCCCTCTTTCTTTCTTTCAGCTCTCTTTCAGGTTTATCAGATTATTTATATTTAGTAAGAGTAAGTAATCTGAGACTACATATTTATAATTATAAGGAAATGAAAATACAATAGCAGGTAAAACTTTTGAATTAATACAGTGAATGCTGGAAACAAATAATTATACAAATGTCAATAAAATTCCGGATTTGTTTAAAAAATTACAACATTAGTTTATCAGATGTCAGTTTTTATCGTTTTTTCTTTTTTTGTGTGTAGTGTTCTCCGTTTTTTCTCATATTTTTATGTTATTTTCTAGCACATTTTGACTGTTCAATAAATTTTTTTCTTGTCATTTCTTTTTTTTGTGGGGGGGGGGGATAAAAGTTTCCGGGTGTGAGGGCGAAATTTATTTATTTTTCTTTGCAATTGATTTTTCTTCTTAATTTTAAAGCTTTATCCTCTATTATATTTTGATTACGTTTTAGTGCTTAAAAGTGATTTTTCTGTTACTCAACATAGGGGAATGTAGTCTACCTAAATGCGGCTTTCAGTTGTGCTTATTCGATTGTTGTAGTTTTCATTTCAATTTGGCACCGTTATTGTGGGATTTTAGGCTATTTTTTTGAAATTCTCACTGATCTGTTTTCGCAATAAACTTTAGATTAAAATTAATCGAAATCATCAGGGGCGTAATTTTCAATGGGGCAGGGGGCAACTGCCCCTCCCGGATCTCAGTTTTCCCCCAGTTTGCCCCCCCCCCCAGCTGAAATTTAGTTTCTTTCGAAATCTTGTCACAACTAAGATAAATCTACATAATTCAAGCATCAACAGAAACAGATCAGTTTTTTTAGTACATATTTACCTTCATAGTACTATAAAGTACCTTTATAGTACTAAATAGTACCTTTATGGTACCAAATGACTTATTTTTTAGTTTTTACTGTCTTTTTCACTTGATTTTGGAAAATTGGCTCCCCCTTTGCCCCCCCCCCCTCCCCTCAGGATTTTGACGAAATTACGCCTCTGAAAATCATACATACCGTTCCTTAATTAGCTTCAAATCGTGATTGGTATTTACTTGATGCGTATTTCTTTAATGCGTATTTCTTTAATGCTCTTAAAATTTTCGGTTACTATAGGCTAGGATTCTTTCTTTAATTGGTTATCCGCTAAGGTGACAACCATGATTTCTGATATCTATTTGCCCATTCCTAGGATTAATACACATTTGAAACTTTCGAATTTGTCTGGATACACTGACTATACCTCAGAAGTGAGTTATTCACTAAGGATTGTGCGCTAGAATACTTTACTAAGCCTACTAAAAATATAACAAACCCCATTTTTTCAAAACATGTTTTAAATTTGGCTACTATGGTCTAGGGGTTCTTTCTTTACTGGGTTACCCCTAAGGGGGCAACCATGATTCCTGATATCTATTTGCCCATTCCTATGATCAATATACATTTGAAACTTTCAAATATGACTGGGTAGACTGTCTGTAAGTCAGGATGTGGGTGATTCACTAAGGATTGGGTTCTAGAATTCTCTTACAAATCTATTAAAATATAATAAATATGTTGTATAAGTAATTGTTGTTTTCTTTTTCAGGGACTTCAATACCCTCGACAGCAACGGTTACTCAGGAGCCAGGCAGTGAAATTGAAACGCATAGCCTTTTAATTCTTGATCAGCACACATTTGAAGTTATCCACTCTCATCAGCTTCTCAATTCTGAATATGGTACAAGTCTTACATCTGCTTACCTTGGAGAAGATCCGCACCCATACTACATTGTCGGCACCGCTTTTGTGCTTCCTGAAGACACTGAGCCAAAATCAGGCCGTCTTCTATTATTCCAGTACAACGATGGCAAATTGACAGAAGTTGCAGAGAAAGAACTCAAAGGAGCATGTTACTCTGTTCACGGATTTAACAAGAAAATTCTCGCTGCTATTAACAGCATTGTCAGATTGTATGAATGGACGCCAGAAAAAGAGCTGAGACTCGAATGTAGTCACTTTAACAACATTTTGGCGTTGAACTTGAAACACAAAGGTGACTTTGTAGTTGTGGCAGATCTTATGAGGTCAATTACGGTTTTGCAGCATAAGATAATGGAAGGCTCATTCGATGAAATTGCAAGGTATGCTAACTTCACTCTTCTTGTGTTTTTGCGTTGTAAATCTTTAATTCAATCCTGGAAAATTGTCTTGCACATCAGTATAGTAAAGCAGTGATTTATAGTAATTCTAGTCAATCTTTGTTTTGTTATTGGACAGTAAATTATGCAGTCCAGTCCGAGTTTTCTAGACTGCTTGATTCAATTATTCCGCGTAGGCTGCACCAGGCGGAATTATCCCTATAAGTGCTGAGTCGTGCTGAGTGCTGACTAATTTTTAAAAACTTTTTAAAAGAAAATTACAGAAAAAAGATTCTTTACTTTAAACTAATTAAGATAAAAAGGTACTTATTTAGTAGCCGATAAACACGCAAGAAGAACCGAATATAGAATGTCAAAGATCCTAATGAAAAACAGGTTTCCTTTGCGTATGAGATATTACTCACTCTTTGAAATATATTTAAACTTTAGTTTTTTGGGGTTAAAGGGACAAAAAGGTACCTAGGTTAGGTTCCAAGTTACAGGGAAGATTAACATCTTCCCTGTAAGTTGTTATAATTCATTAGGGGAGGTTGTGTTTTATTTATAGATAGCTATTCTCAAAGAATGAGTAACCTAACCTTGAAAATGAAGCTTAGCATTGGTTTAATGCCCCGTTTGGTTAATTATTTGGTAATTATTTAGTTAATTGTTGTTAATTTTGAATTAGACTCAATTCTAAGCTGTGAAGTGGATAGAGCTTGAAAGCTACTAGGAAAATAAATTTGTTGTTAAAACACATTTCAAAACCATCAGGACAATAATAACCATCTATACTGTGCAATTGCAATCGCTGTGATAAACGGCATAAAGTCTGAATATTTTCACGGTGGTTTTAAAGCTGAGTCATAAGAGAAGGGAAAAGTTGCTAAAGGGAAAGTATGCTAAGCTTCAATATTTTTTCTATACATCATACTTCGATTTTTATTCAATTTTAAGTTCTGTTTCTGAGTTGACAGTCAAATCGTGCATTTTACACCAAAGCGTAAAATAAATATAAATCAAGTAAATAAAAAAGATAAGATAAGAAAAAGACAAAACCAAACGAGAATAATTTTCATTCAGTAAATAAAATGAAAAGACAAATTAGAAATTTTGGCAAAGACTTCCACCAAGCTGTCCTCAGTGCAAAAGAAAAAATAACCCTTTGAAGTAACCTGTGCAAAGGTAATCTTTCTTCTTTTGATGACGAAACTTAAATGAATAATCACAAAATAATTAATTTAATAACAAAATAAGAAATTCAATAATAAAAATAATAAACTTAATAATGTAATGTTATTTTTAATAAAACTTAATTAATGATAAAATTAATAATAAAACCTTTTAATAATAAAACGCTATGTCTCAATTCAATTTTAATTGTGACTTTAATTAATTAACTTTTTTTTGTTAAATTAATTCTAATTAAGGCTTTTCCTACTTTTCTCTTGAAAACAGCTGAGCGGAAGTCTTTTCTGAAATATGTGCTTTGTCTTTTCGTTCCATTCATTACCCACATTAGTTTGTCTTCTTCGGTTTTTGTAAGTTTGTCTTCTTCGGTTTTTTGTTCATTACCCACATTAGTTTGTCTTCTTCGGTTTTTGTCATACATTATGTATAGCCAGCGTGGTCTCATAAAATTATGTAAAAAGTGAAGGATATTCACAAACTGTTGAAAACCCTTTAAGTATAACAAACTATTAAAAAAAATGAAAGTGATAAATTTCTTAGAGTGGTACCAGTATTTTTTTATTCTTTTACAATAATGTAAAACTAATGTATCAGATTGTGAATAGTAATCTAGGATCTTGCTTTAATTCTATGTTTCAGCTAGGAAACCAGGTCCATAACTACTCAACTAGGCAAGCTCGGGATGTCCGAACACCTTTTGCTCCGTCGAGGCGCTCCACGTTTTCTTTTAGATTTGTTGGACATAAATATTGGTTAGATGCGCCCGAAGATATTAATTATATTAAGGAATTATCTGAGTTTAGTATCTATGGGTAAAGAGACCAATCTACAGGTATGTAATGTAGATGGACAAAGTGCAAATGAGTATTTCTGTGTGTGTGTTTAAGTGGTTAATTATTATTAATTAAGGTTAGTATGGTTATACATATTTAAATTCAAAATAAAATTATAAGGAGACTCATTGAGGTCTAAAACAGACTCATTGAGGTCTCAGGGACAGAATTGTTAACTGAAATCTGTAGTGTTGGTTATGCATTTTTTTTTCTCTTGCTATTATTCTGTTTTGTTGTTTAAATAATTCTATCTCTCTTTCTCTCTCTCCCTCTCTCTCCCTCCCTCCATCTCTCTCTCTCTCTCTCTCTCTGTCTCTCTCTCTCTCTCTCCCCCTCCCTCCTTCTCTCTCTCTCTCTCTCTCTCTCTCTCTCTCTCTCTGTCAATGTTGTTTTTAGCTATATAATCTCTGAAAGTTTCTTATTTTTCTTTTTAGGGATTATAATCCGAACTGGATGAGCGCAGTGGAAATTATCGATGATGACACTTTTCTTGGGGCTGAGAATACTGGAAATTTTTTTGTTTGTCAAAAAGAAAGCTCTGCCACAACAGAAGAAGACCGAAAACAACTCCAAACCATTGCCAAATTTCATCTTGGTTCATTTGTAAACGTCATTAGACATGGAAGCTTGGCAATCCATTATGGAGCCCAGGATACGACAGTGCTGCCGCACAAAGGAATACTCTATGGTACCATAGATGGGGCTATTGGCATTATTGTTCAGCTTGGAAGTGATATTTTTGGTCTACTTAAAGATCTTCAACAAAGAATGGTGAAAACAGTGAAACCACTTGGTAAGATTGATCACGGGTCTTGGAGAAATTTCTATACGGAAAGGAGGACCGAGCCAGCTGAAGGATTCATCGATGGTGATCTGATTGAGCAATTTTTAGATCTGCCAAAGAGCAAAATTATAGAATTGACTAAAGAGCTGTTTATTGATGAGGGGCAAGGGAGAAAAAGGAGTCTCTCTACGGAAGATGTGATCAAACTGGTAGAAGATCTAACACGGATCCATTGATTGATATGGTACCTGAGCATCTTTTATAATAAAAAATATCGTTTACTTGTTTTCGAATCTTGCGAAATATCACCGCCATCGCCATCGCATTTTTAGACCGCCATCGGTGTAAAAAACAAAAGATGCATCTCAGATTTTTTTTGGGGGGGGGGGGTCGAGAGATGAATTTGATGGGCCTTAATCTTCTGGTCATACTTACATTGGCGTATTTACTTCGTAGTAGATAGGAGAAGCCAGCCAGTATCGGTCAGAAAAATGTTTCAGCGTCTCAAAATTTCTTCATAAATTGTTTGAACGATGTTAAAAATCACCCAACATGATTTTATGTACTATGTTTACTAAATTAAATATATGACTAAATTATATATATGACTATTCAGCTTGGCAATGTAGTTTTACGAGTTTTCCTTATTCAAATCCTTAGAGAAAAACTTCTAGCAAAATTCTTCTAAAACCTTATAAAAGTATGTTGGACTGCTAATGTTTATAACTAAGTGTGCATGCTGAATTTTTTTTAGTGGGTGGGGCTTGCTCACTAAGGTTTAAAACAGAGGTTTTTTTCCCAATTTTTGTCATAATTGTGTTGTGGGATCAACAGTTTGGTTATGTTCTGTTTTTTCCCATCTATGCTACCGATTTTAGTTTATTGTGAGAATTGTGTTGGGTATAAACTTTGCAGTCTTTATGAAAAGTGTGGATCTATGGCTGGGCTTATGAGTAGGGCATTAAATTTTGGAAAGCTGCATATAATTCTTGCCTGGGGCCAAAAACGATGGTTTTGCCAGAGCCAACAGTGTGAACTGTGGCTCTGGCTCATGGAGTTTTATAGTCTGGGACTTTTATAGTCTATGTATATAATTTTATTTAATATCTGAAGTTTTTTTTTGTTTCTTCGAACCACCTTTCTAACTTTCCATATGAAATGTTACGTTCAAGGAGGCAGGCATCAGTTTTGAATTGAGGTCGACTAAAATCTATAAGTGCTGTACCGTTCCCTTGCCCCATCGGATCCCTTGAAAATGTTTTCTTTGAGTAATGAATAGACAAATTTAGAGACCTAAAATCGGAACATTTTCCTGAAAGTCCGACTGGAGTCGGACTTTCATTTTCCTGAAAGTGCCTTTTCCATTGGTCTGCAAGTGCTGTAATTTACTGTTTAAAACCATTTTTGCTCTCGATTTGGTTAAGCTTCTTATCTCATATTCTGCCTTCGGGGCTGAGGTAGATAAATGGTATGACATGTGCCTCCTAAAATTTATTACTTCTCGCATCCCAAAAGAAATTGGAGCTTACCCTTTCCTGCTTTCTGGTGTTTGAAAATTCGCCCACGGCAAAGAAATCATCTTTGAAATACGACATACACTTTTTCCAATGCTAATCAATAATTATCATTGATATCCTTGTAGAGCTGATGGAAGTTTTATTATAGACGATTTTTGTTTAAAAATTCATTCATGATGTGTATCGCCTTAAAAAGGGTGGGTGTAAAGAGTGAGGCTTTAAACAAAATGGGATGGAGGAGGAGCATCCGTAGCTGTGTTAAACTTAGGCGGATTGGTGCTGAAGTTGTTAGTAGTAGTATCTACTTGGTTGTTGTGATTCTAAAAAAAAGGTAATGACTCATTGGAAAAACAGTCAAAATCACGATTCTGTGCGAAACTCATTAAGTCTTGATTCGTTGCAATTTGAAGCTGGAGGCAGAGTGGGTCTTTGGCCCATCTGCCATCCCCTATCTCTATAAACTTTCTAGAAGAGGTTAGTATGTTGAACCTTGCTTGAGGCTGAACCATGCAATGATTTTAATCTCTACTCTTGGAGGTATAAAGTGAGCCTGCACTCCCTCTCACATCTATATCACTAGAAACCCAAAATAGACCTTTTTCCTCTCTAACAGATACCCTCCACCGCTCTGACCATGCAATTTTTAGTAAAAAGTTAAACATGAGACACCTTGTTTGAACTGTAATCATGCACAAGGATTTAAATTCCACAGGTCTCATCTCATATACAAAATCGTGCATATGGAAAATTTTCGATATACACGATTGGAGGACCAAAACAGCCTGTACCCTCTCCTAGAGTGCCCCAGTCTTTCCGCCAATTTTTGAAGAAATTTACTCATTTACCACTTTATTTGGACAAGAATAATGCAAGGAATTACAATCAGTATGGTTCGAGGCGAAAAGTTGACCTGTAAGCCCTTAGACATCCCCCTATGTTTGCCAGTTTTTTTTATATATATATATATATATATATATATATATATATATATATATATATATATATATATATATATATATAGAGGCATTTTACACCTTGTTTAAAGGGGCATCATGCAGGAATTTTAATCTTTACAATTAAATCTATCAAAAGATCCCAAGGCCGCTCCAACACCTCATCCTTTCCCACCATCAACTTTTTAGCAGAAAAGCAGTCTTGTTTGAACCGTTATCAGAGGAGGATTTACAATCGGTTTGATTTAAGAATCGAAATCAGCATAAAGCCCTTCCAGCAGTTGAGCCGAAGTTAAGTACGTTGCACCCTCTTTGAAGCTGAATCAATCAAGGATTTTTAATCTGTATGACTACAATCTCTAAGTATAGTCTATTATTAGTTCTATAATCGATCCGGCTTTTCGCAACCGTTTGTATTTATCTCTACGCCTCTTACTATTTTTGTTCCATCTTTACTGTCATATTTGATTATAGTACCTACTAAAGTCATCGAATTTCGTAGGTGATAACACTGCTAAACGAGCGAAGTGATCGGAATTAAGGCTGCTAAAATCGAGAGCACGGCATAGTACCATAGCTTCCACACTTGAGTGCTTCCACCAGGATCTTAGCTGCTGAAAGTGGTTAAATTCACTCCAAACTTTTGCGACAAGTAACTTTAGGCCAAAGGGACAAAGTGGACGGATTTTCAGAGGCAGCCGCCACTTTTAAACCTATCTTTCGCACAAATGTTTCTGGATTTACTCGAAATCTTCTGGGCTGGTAGCTACAGCCAAGAACACATTAATCACGAAATTTCAGACCGTTAGTTTTTACAGCCCAGGCTCCTTCAGTTTTTTTCCTTTTTTTGCAAAAACTGCGTTACCAGTGCTAGAGAGTCAGTAAATTATAATAACGTGTCCGCCACCTTCATAGCACTCCACAACTAAAAACCAGAGTTGAATGTCGAGGTGAACACCGTCTTAACTGCTCCCAATAATAAATATAAACAATTCTAGATTGCAACTAAAAGACAATGAGGTTTCTATAAATCTGAAGTACAAACAGATCCTAATTTAAGCGAGTAAGGAGTATTCTTGGAAACACGAAAGAAGTGCATTTTTAGGAAAAAAAAAATTATCAAATTCCTTTGGTTGAGTCTCGGGAGAATGAAACCTAATTTTTCCTAATACTCGTAGTAAATATGAAATGAAATATATTGGTTATAACTTCTTATCATTCCTCTTCTTAAAATTTCAATTCAAAATTTCTCTTTTTGCATAAAACCATAACTAATTTTTTCCATGCTCATTCTTTTGTATGACTCCAAATCTAAAAAAAATTGGATGCAAAAGCCCTCCAAATTGAATTTATTTGACGCTTGGTAAGACTAACTTTACTGCAGGGGAGATACAGTTTGTTTGATTCCACCCAGCAATACTACGTTCCAACATCCATTAATGAATCAATGCCATATGTATTGGTAAGAGAGGAGCCCCATACTCAATTGTCACAAAGTAGACAAAAGCTGTAATAATCAGCAAGCTAGATCATGGTTCTGAAGCATCTGAAAGGTTACTACAGAAGCTAGATACTGCTCTCCATGAGAAATTGAGTCGAGTATTTGGGTGTCTCAAATCCACACTTATCCCTGCAATGTACTGTGAACTGGACCTGTCTGTTTTGGATGTAATAAGAAAAAGCTTGAAGTTCAATAATTTTTGAAAAAATTCCAAGTTGACAAGAGTCTGATCAAAGAAGAAAGTATGGAAACATAACCTAGACATTAGATTCTCTCCCCGTATCGCCCCAGCATATTATAGAGTGGTTAGAAGTGCGCTGGAATCTGGTGTCCCCTTCCCTAGTGAGTTTGTGTTTGATGATAGTCCAGGACAGCAAAGTTTAGGATTGCGCCAATTTGTGAAGCTCTCACATTTTGATCGTCATCTAGAAATTCTGAAACAAGAGTGGCTTAAGTGGGTAAATCAATGGTCTGGACACACTAGACTATATACTGATGGCTCTAGATCAGGGCTGGTTGTGCTGTGGTGATCCCTGGGTCAGAGATATTTTTTTTTCAGAAAAACCGCCAATATTTTCCATTGAGCTAAGTGCTTTGCTTAAGGCCCTGCAGTTGATTTTTACCTTACCAGGTGGCCCTTTTGTAATTTGTATAGATTCACTTTCAGTGCTTGAATATTTAATGATGGGACGATTGCATACAAGAAAGTTGGTTTTGCAGGTCGAAAATATGGTACACTCGTTAGAACAGGGTATAGTATTGTGTTTACATGAGTACCAGCGCATGTTCAGATTGGGGGTAATGAGCGGCCGGACCGTCTTGCAGAGTTTGGGGCCACTTGTGGTTCTGAGTTTGATGTATTACTCGCAGTTATGGAATATACAAAACATTCTGAGGAATGACTGTATGAAACTGAGAAGTTGGAAAGGAAGTCACCTAACCAACTGTTGTCTATATGGAAAATAGTAGTCACTATATTCCGCCTTAGAACTGGCCATGCACGGACAAAGAATGTATTGTTTAAGTGAAGGTATCTAGATCCCCCCCCCCCCTGTGGGAGTCGTGTGGTGTTGAAGAGAATGTGAGACACATTTTAATGTCCTGCCAGAAGTACAATAGCCAGTTGCATAAAATGTTTTGGTGCTTTTACCCTTCGTTGTTGGCTAGAATTTGCAGACGCGCCCTGTTGGGCGAGAAAACTTGGTACTTTCCCATTATGCGGGCCGCTCTAAAAAGTCAAGTTTGGTAATGAAATAAAAAAAATAGGATGAATATATAATAGTTTAGAAACAATTTGGGCTATATATTTGCACATTAGGCGGGGGGAGGGTAAAGCATAGCACATATTAAATACATAACCTAACCTAGGTACCTTCCCCCCCCCTAAACCATAATTTAATATCGTATACGCAATGAAAACAACGCTATCATTGCTTACTCTATAACGGTTAACATGTCAAAAACGGGTTTTATCATTGCCTACTCTATAGCAGTTAACCCGAGAGGCCCGCATAATGGGCCTCTCGTTTATGGGCCTAAGTTTTTTTTAAGCCGTTTTGTAAAGAAGATAAAGTTGAATGAGATTTTATGATTCCTTCTGAGATTTTAGTTTCGAATAACCTTGCATTATATATATATATTTTATGTTTTGATTTGAATAACCAAGAATGGATTTGTTGTACTGCATTTTATTTGTGTTATATCTGTAGATTTGAACAGCAAAGCATTTATTTGTTGTATTTTGCCTCCAGCCAGTAGTATGAGTATTTACATGTTAAAAGGGCGAAGAAAAGGAAAAGTGATTGGATAAGAAAAAAGTACAGCGCCATCAAAACTGATTTTTGAAGGAGGGGGGAAACACTCAATAAAAGTGAAAGAATTTTAATTAAAATCAAACCATTAGATCCGGCGAATACGAGAACCCTATTGTAGAAGTTTCAAGCCCCTGTCTGCAAAAGTATAGAATTTTATATTTTTTTTTTTCAGAAGAAAAATCACGGATGCGTGTTAATTTCCTTTTTTTTTCCCAGGGGTGATCGTATCGAACCAACGGTTCCAGAACATCGGGAGAGGGCTCATTTGAACGCAAATTAAAATTTTTGGTGTCCCTTTTATTTGACCAAATAGATCGGAGGGGTACTAGCCCCCCTCTCACGTCCTTTTTACCCCCAAAAACTGTTCGATCAAAAGTTTAAAATAGCCATTTTGTTTAGTATAGTTGAAAGGTTTCAAAACTATACCTTTAGATTTAAAATGACCCACGCAGCCCCTGAGGATACGTCTTGGGATGAAAGTATGCTATGGATAATAAGGATAATGTACGATCTCTAAAAGCTAGTTTCATAGCCATAAAGACAAATAACGGGTGACAGAATGGATTTGTATAACGTGGGCTATATATTTGCACATTAGGGGGGTGGGAGTAAGGTTACTTTACCCCCCCCCCACCTCCTTAATGTGCAACTATATAGCCCAAATTATATTATTATATAAACTAAAGTATTATCTTCTCATCATGTTTTGGCATATTTCATTAGGATTAACATAACTTTACTTCTTGGATATGTTCCGTATAATTAACAAGTGCCTCTTTACTTCTAAGAAGCAAAAACACCGATGCTTATCGAAATTTCCGAAGTGGGACACATTTTTTCCATGGAATTATAAAATGACCATTTTCAAAATTGTCGTTGGCGTCCCAGTAATTTTGCTAGCTCAACTAGAGTAAAAATAAAAACAATTTCTATCTATTTTGGAAAAAAATGGGCTTTTGGATCGACAAGGAAAAAAAATTAAAAAGAAAAAGCAAATATTTAGATTAGATCACCGATAACCAATTTTCAGTGATCGGAGTATAAGCTAAGGGTACCAAATCGGGAACAGGGAGGAAGTAAGGATTTTGTTCCATCCTCCGCATAAAGATACAAAAAGGTATTTCTCAAAATTTCAAGGACACTTTTCACTTGAAAAAAAAAAACATCCAACTAAAGGGATTTTTCCATATTTAGATTGTAATTTTACCCCCTTCCTATAGGTGCGCCTGTATAGAACATGGTAAAGATATAAAACAATTATTAATTACAATGATAAAGAGTATTTAATTCTAGTGATTTCAGGTCAATAATCTAGTGATTTATGTGCTGATTTAGTGATCTTTTGTTTTCACGAATCTAGTGATTTTTTTCTCACCGGGTGGCAACCCTGGTCAGCAGTATAACATGAAAGTCTGGGCTAGTCGAATCATGCTATTACTAATGCTGACTAAGAATATAAACTATTCTGCCGCTTAAAAATAAAATAAGAAAACTAACAAGTTATTTTGCTGCTTAAAGAGAAAAACAAGTCACCAAAAATATAAAAGAAAATCCCGAGGATTTCTGGAATTTTGTAAGTTCCAAGCGACATGACCGACCTAGCATCCCAGATGTAATAGATCCTTGATTTGGAAAAACATTGGACCCTACTGAAAAATCCAATCTATTTAAGTATCATTTAGCATTAGTTTTTACACCACAATCTGAGGATAGAAATGAAGCAGCACAAATAGAGGAAGAAAATGTTGGCTTCTCAGTGATAGATTTCAATGAAAACTTAAAAAGCTAAAGACAAATAAATCAGAAGGCCCACACGGCATACGTCCTTGCATTCTTAAAGAACTTGCAGCACAACTCAAAGACCCCTATCTCCCATCTTTATGGCATCTACAGATACAGAGAAACTCTTTAGTACTTGTAAACAGGCAATTATCACCCCAATCTTCAAGAAAGGTGAAAAACAAAACCTAATCAACTATAGGCTCATAAGTCTTACATGCATCACTTCTGAAATCCTTGAATCCATCATAGCAGACAAATTACTAGAATAGCTTTTAACCAAAAAGTAGCTGAATCCCAGCTACTCCTATTTAGAAACACCTGGAGACTAAACCCCGAAAAAGGCATACAAGTCCACGTAATATACTTCGATAATAGTAAAGCCTTCGATAAAGTTTCTCATTCAAAGCTCCTTCACAAGTTAAGAAACTTTGGGATTACGGGCAAAGCTCTTGGCTGGATCGCATAGGGTGCGAGATATTGCACTCTATGCTGACAATACAAAGCTGTCTAGACCTACCAAATGTCCAAATTATATTCAAGGACTGCAGACCGACTTGAACAAGATAGCCGATTGGATGAGGACGTGAGAAATGGAGTTCATCACAAACAAAAGGTCCCGTTTTTGCCTTGGACCACAAAATTTCAAGTCAACCCATAGCTCTAACACCAGTCTTGTACCAAAAACATCTTTTGAGCGGGACCTCGGTGTAATAATAGACACTGAGCTAAAATTCACCAACCACTACGAATCCATCGTGAGTAAAGCTTCAAAAGTAATTGGACTTATTCATAGAAACTTCACCGTAAACGATCCTCAGCTTTTTTCAACTCTATTCAAGTCTCTGCTTCGGCCTATCATTGAATATGGTCACACGACAATAAGACCTCACTTTCAAAAAGGCATTGATGCACTTGAGAAGATTCAGCGAAAAGCAACAAATTTTGTACCAAAACTATAAGGTCTCTCCTTCTGTGAACGATTGGAAAAGCTGTCACTTCCTTCCATTTCCTATAGACTCTTCCGAGGTAATCTTATTGAAACTTTTAAGCTATGTTACAAGCATCACAATAACATTGGACCGCAGGAAATACTCTTCAAAACAAATAATCTGCAAGGACACAACTTTAAGCTAAAACAAAACACTTTCAATAAAGAAGTTAAAAGGTGGGCTTTCTCAAACCGAGTAGTCAAAGAATGGAACAACCTCCTCCAAGAAATGGTTATGGCTGACTCTTAACAGCTCTTTCAAGTATAGCATTGACATGTTTTTTAGTGAAAGTAAATTTTTGTAGAGGCGAAAGTCTTTTTATTGCAGTACGTTATTATTATTATTATGAATTTTTTTCATAACTCTTGCCTGCCCTTGTTGACTAAAAACTTGAATATGCAGCTGCACACTTGTCTTTATTGGCGGTGTAGCAACTTTCAGTCATTATGACACATTCTTTATTCCTGTAATACCATAAAATCTGAACAGATACTCAGCAGATGGAAAACGACCAAAGGCTTTATAGTCGATGAGTTATGGCACCGATTTGACAGGGCGCAAGAAATGAATGGAGAAAAGGTATATTTACACTGATTGTATCTTTCATTTAGGTGACGCGATACCTTAAAGAATCACCCTATCTAGGCCATTATGAACTTTTTCAGTTTGCGCAGCCAAACAATTTAGATTTGCGGTCTTGCTATATATACGTAGAGACTGGATAAGAGATGCGAATAAGCGACTATAACTAAAAGTCTACATCTACTTTCACGGAAATCTTAGAAAAACCATTTAACTTACCCCGTTCTGTGCCAGAGATTGAGATAATCAGTTTACTGAAACTTGCATCACAAAAAGACGGAAATCTAAAAGCCGACACCAACTTTCCCGGAAATCTTAGAAATACCATTTAACTTCTTCTGTTTTTTTCTAGAGATAATAATCAGTTTATTGATTAGAAAGTTTACTGATTATCAGTTTATTGATAAGCTGATAAGAAAGTGTGAATTTTGTCTTTTTGATTAAACGGAGCAGAATATTTTTTTTTATTAAGTGGAGCAGAATTTTCTCTCTAAAGCACGGGAAAGGGAAGTTCCTAAAAATGTCTTAGCATACCTGCTCGGAAAACGCTAAAAATCAGTTCAAAGGAATTATCGCAGGAATAATTTGGCGGCGTTGGGAGCTATCTGTGGTGCCCATCTCTTTGATTGACAAACTCGCCGACAAAAGGAAATAAAATTCCACCGTCTTAGCAGTCAAACCACAAATTCTCGACAGCTTTCGATTATAGCTAGTCCTCTAGGAGAATTCGCTAACGGAACTTTTGTATTCGAGACGGCCAGCCGACGCTGAAGCTCGCAAAATGATTTTTAAGGTAAGCGAAAAATAATCATGAATACTTGAACAAAACATACATGAACAAAAATGCGCTGTTCCAGAATATCGAAGTTTGTAGATTTTATTTATTTGTTTTTGGTGGTACGTATATATGTTGTAGTTGTACATACTTAAAATGTCTTGGCAAGATATGTATGTTTTGGTGGTATTTACCTACCAAAACTAACAAAGGCCATTTTTTCATTTTTTTTTATTCCTGCTGTCCGACAAACTCTGCTTCTATTCTTCATATGATCTCTTTTGATACAAGTTACTTTTGTTTAAGGCAACTTAAGAGTTTTCCGGCATCAAAATAGCGTATGTTAAACGTTAGTAAAATAGTAACATTAAGGATAGCGCATTTTGCGAAAGCCTAACTTTCTTAAATCAAAGATTCTATGCTATCCTTCATCAGAATCATCAAAACAGCGTGGGCTAGAGGTTATAGTACGCGATTTTATGTCGAAAAACTATGCTGCAATAACCTTAAGTACGAATAGCCCATTGAGTGCCAGATTTACAAAATCAATTACATTAAAGTTACTGAACGCGGGACCGGGCTTGAAAAACAACTCCATGTTGAGCGCCTGAGCGACCACAATGAGCGACTCATTGTGTCTTTCTTACTCCGAGATTCAACTAATGTTGCACACTTCCTTCCAAATTATGTAGAAACAAAAACAAATACACTAAAATCTTGGTTTGAAACCCCAGAGTTGGAACCATTGTTCTACGCTGTACTCCCGAATTTATATAGCTTCTCATTCAGTTATCATGCAGAATCAAAAAGAAACATTCACCCCCAATACTATCTTAACATCCCGACACCAAACAATTGCAGGTGGCATTTCGTATGATTGTCCACTTATTTTTTATGGTCAAAACTATTACTAAAATGAGTAAACTGGTCTAGTGAACAGGCATAAATTGCCGCCACTATTAAATATGGTATCATCAAAGGTTCGTTCGTACTGTTGTGTACTCCCGAATTTATATAGCTCCGGACTCATTGAGTAGTTGCTTAGTACCGACTCACACAGCTGTGCAAATTATTGTCAGTCATAATGTTCGATGACCATCGTAGGTAAAAAACTATGACAGCAAGGGCGCAAAAAATTTAGTAAGAATAGTAGAGCCAAACATATATGATTGTCAAAAGTCGAATAGATTAATCGGATAGAATAACCAATAAAAAATTATACATAGATATTCAAACACCACATAACTACACCATGAGGTATATCCAAAGACAGTAACTAAAGGGATATGGACCAACCCACATTGCGCATTGAGAAAAGGGTATGACTATGCCCCCCCCCAAAAAATGGTTAAATTATTCTTGTTTTCCTATAATATATCTTAGTCAAATCGCCTAAGACCTCAAATTCTCAAAGAAAATCCTGTCCAACACATTTATTGACACTTTAATAGAATACTAGGAAAAATGGTGAATACTGAAATTCACAAACTAAAACAATATCAATAAAAAGTGTATTTCGAACGATTCATAATAAATGGTTTAAAGCTAAATATTACTTCTGTGCAGCTTCAAGTTTAGCTTTAAGTGATTCTGGCATTTGGGGTGGTGGTGGACGTGGAAGACCAAGGGCCACCTTCACAGCATCATAGATGAACCACTGGGCGGCAGTCAAAGTACCAATCATGATGATCCTAGGTGTCAAACCCTTCCACAACGCTAAAAATAGAATTCAATGACACGTTACTGATAATATAATTTCTTCATAAAGCTAGATCACCACAGCATACTCTTGTAGTATTCAACAAGGCGTAAACAAATCAGAAGTTAACTCGTTCAGTTATGATGCGGAATCAGAAAGAAACATTCGCCCCAAATACTATCTTAACATCCCAACACCAAACGATTACAGGTGGCACTAATTTTTATGGTCAAAACTATTACTAAAATGAGTAAACTGGTCCAGTGAACAGGTATAAATTGCCGCCACTATGAAATATGGTATCATCAAAGGTGCGTTTGTACTGTTGTGTGCGTGGGGAGGTGAAGAAAGAGTCAACTTCTTTATTAATTCATTGTGATTTCAGTTCGATTTAGATTTAGCCTACATATAAAAATAATTTCTACTTATTTTAATCTTTGATATTAATTTTTCATAGAAAAATTAATCCTAAGAAGAGTTTATTATTTGGTAAGTTGGTTTAACCTTAAAACTAGTGGAACACTTCCCAAGAAAAGTCACTTCATGGCGTTCATAAATATTAGCCATAGCTATACAAAATACTAATCCGACCATTTCGGAAATATTTAAATTGTCATTTCAGAAACTCAGGACAAGGATAAAACATCTATTCCATAGCCGTAAATTTTTTTTAATTAAAGGCATTAGAGGGAAATGAAACCGTAAAGCTGTGTGAAAATTAAATTTACGTAGAGAGCTTCAGGGAAATAATAATAATTCTTTAAATAGGGATTCAGGGGAGTATTCACCCAGTGCTCTATACACAAATTTAATTAGAAACGACTCAACAAATTATACTGAAAAAACAATAGCCAATACCGATGAATCAGTTATAAAAATACCTTTTAGATTAGCTGCTAAAAAGGCAAGATTAATATTAAAACCGTATTCTTAATTTTTACCTGAATGAATTGCCTTCGTTGTATTAATAATTCTGCGACTATTTTAATTTTTAAATTTCAGCTTCAAAGATTTCATTTTATTGTAAGTTTATTTTATCTATATACCTCCCTGCTGTCTTCCCGGACACAGAGGAAGGGCTATGGTGGAGAGGGTCTACCTCTATGTTGATGTTTTGTTTTTATTATTCAATAATTTTTTATAAGCAAATCCTAATTTTCCGGTAACATCAACAGCTAAGCATGTCTTTTTTCCTCCTCCCTGCTGTTTTCCCGGCCACAGATTAAGGGCTATGGTGGAGAGGAGCTACTTCTATGTTGATGTTTTGTTTTTATTATTCAATAATTTTTTATAAGCAAATCCTAATTTTCCGGTAACATCAACAGCTAAGCATGTCTTTTTTCCTCCTCCCTGCTGTTTTCCCGGCCACAGATTAAGGGCTATGGTGGAGAGGAGCTACTTCTATGTTGATGTTTTGTTTTTATTATTCAATAATTTTTTATAAGCAAATCCTAATTTTCCGGTAACATCAACAGCTAAGCATGTCTTTTTCCTCCTCCCTGCTGTTTTCCCGGCCACAGATTAAGGGCTATGGTGGAGAGGAGCTACTTCTATGTTGATGTTTTCTTTTTATTATTCAATAATTTTTTATAAGCAAATCCTAATTTTCCGGTAACATCAACAGCTAAGCATGTCTTTTTTCCTCCTCCCTGCTGTTTTCCCGGCCACAGATTAAGGGCTATGGTGGAGAGGAGCTACTTCTATGTTGATGTTTTGTTTTTATTATTCAATAATTTTTTATAAGCAAATCCTAATTTTCCGGTAACATCAACAGCTAAGCATGTCTTTTTCCTCCTCCCTGCTGTTTTCCCGGCCACAGATTAAGGGCTATGGTGGAGAGGAGCTACTTCTATGTTGATGTTTTGTTTTTATTATTCAATAATTTTTTATAAGCAAATCCTAATTTTCCGGTAACATCAACAGCTAAGCATGTCTTTTTCCTCCTCCCTGCTGTTTTCCCGGCCACAGATTAAGGGCTATGGTGGAGAGGAGCTACTTCTATGTTGATGTTTTGTTTTTATTATTCAATAATTTTTTATAAGCAAATCCTAATTTTCCGGTAACATCAACAGCTAAGCATGTCTTTTTTCCTCCTCCCTGCTGTTTTCCCGGCCACAGATTAAGGGCTATGGTGGAGAGGAGCTACTTCTATGTTGATGTTTTCTTTTTATTATTCAATAATTTTTTATAAGCAAATCCTAATTTTCCGGTAACATCAACAGCTAAGCATGTCTTTTTCCTCCTCCCTGCTGTTTTCCCGGCCACAGATTAAGGGCTATGGTGGAGAGGAGCTACTTCTATGTTGATGTTTTGTTTTTATTATTCAATAATTTTTTATAAGCAAATCCTAATTTTCCGGTAACATCAACAGCTAAGCATGTCTTTTTTCCTCCTCCCTGCTGTTTTCCCGGCCACAGATTAAGGGCTATGGTGGAGAGGAGCTACTTCTATGTTGATGTTTTGTTTTTATTATTCAATAATTTTTTATAAGCAAATCCTAATTTTCCGGTAACATCAACAGCTAAGCATGTCTTTTTTCCTCCTCCCTGCTGTTTTCCCGGCCACAGATTAAGGGCTATGGTGGAGAGGAGCTACTTCTATGTTGATGTTTTGTTTTTATTATTCAATAATTTTTTATAAGCAAATCCTAATTTTCCGGTAACATCAACAGCTAAGCATGTCTTTTTTCCTCCTCCCTGCTGTTTTCCCGGCCACAGATTAAGAGCTATGGTGGAGAGGAGCTACTTCTATGTTGATGTTTTGTTTTTATTATTCAATAATTTTTTATAAGCAAATCCTAATTTTCCGGTAACATCAACAGCTAAGCATGTCTTTTTCCTCCTCCCTGCTGTTTTCCCGGCCACAGATTAAGGGCTATGGTGGAGAGGAGCTACTTCTATGTTGATGTTTTGTTTTTATTATTCAATAATTTTTTATAAGCAAATCCTAATTTTCCGGTAACATCAACAGCTAAGCATGTCTTTTTCCCTCCTCCCTGCTGTTTTCCCGGCCACAGATTAAGGGCTATGGTGGAGAGGAGCTACTTCTATGTTGATGTTTTGTTTTTATTATTCAATAATTTTTTATAAGCAAATCCTAATTTTCCGGTAACATCAACAGCTAAGCATGTCTTTTTTCCTCCTCCCTGCTGTTTTCCCGGCCACAGATTAAGGGCTATGGTGGAGAGGAGCTACTTCTATGTTGATGTTTTGTTTTTATTATCCAATAAAAGAATCGAATGTCAGATAATTTTTATAAGCAAATTCTGATATTTCTGTTAACATCAACAGCTGCAGATGCCTTTTTCCCACCCTCTGCTGCGTACCCCAGTCCTACACCTTTTCACTGGAAGGGTGAATCTCAGATGACTTTTATAAGCAAGTCCAAATTTTCTGTTAACATCAACAGTTGCAGATGTCTTGTTCTTACCCTCTGCTGTGTATCCCAGCCAAATACCCTTGCATTGGAGGGGTAATGTTGAAGTTTATTTTTGAATTTATTGTTTAATAAAGGACTAAGAAGGGGGGCAACTTTACCCACATATCTTAGTTTTTAAGCAACATACCAGGCTGTCTTTTTTCATTCCCTGCTCAGATAATTTGGGGCTAAGTTAAAAATACAAACAGCCATAATTTATTATCCAAGATTTTTTTTTATTATTATTTTCCCTTCCTGATCTTTTACTTTTATCTAAATCTCGAACAATTCCACAAAAAAAATGCAACAAAACAATAAGGCAAAAGCTGCGGATACTAGACAAATCTTGTTTCGAAAAAAATGGTTTAGCCAAATTTTCCTATATAATCAAATTTTCTAGAGCGCCGAGCATATCTTAGTATTTAGGCAACATCAACAGCTGTCTTTTTTCATTCCCAGCTACAGCTACCAAAAACCATCTACAGCTACTAATAATAGCTACTATTATATCTTAGTATTTAGGCAACATCAGCTGCCTTTTTTTCATTCCCAGCTATTCCTAATAACCAGTTACAGCTACTAATAACCAGCTACAACTACTAAAACCAACCACAGCTGCTATTAATACTACCAGCATAGCAATACTACTAGCATATCTTAGTGTTTAGGCAACACCAACAGCTGTCTTTTTTCACTCCCAGCTAATACTAATAACCAGCTACAGCTACTAGTAATAATAAATAGATCAGATAACTTTACCAGCAAATCCTAGTTTTTTAGCAACGCCAATAGCTGTTGATCCTTTGTCCTGATTGAGTTTGGACACAACTGTGTCAGCTGGGTGAGACACGATGGCACAGAAGACACCAGCAATATAACCAGCGGTGAATGTCACAATCAATTGTTCTCCTTTGGAGCATTTTTCACGAGGCTTGGGCACAACAAACCTAAATGAAAAAAAATGAAATGAAAATTTTCATTGTAACTTTCATTTAAGGGGATGCAATAAAAAAGAATGAATCACCCTATTTCGTCCATTATAAACTGAATGGTTAGGTTTGAGGCTTGGGCACAACAAACCTAAATGAATTAAACTGAATGTTTCATTTAAGGGGATGCAATAAAAAAAGAATCACCCTATTTCGTCCATTATAAACTGAATGGTTAGGTTTGAGGCTTGGGCACAACAAACCTAAATGAATTAAACTGAATGAAAAAAAAAATAAAAATTTTAATTGTAACTTTCTTTTAAGGGAATGCAATAAAAAAAAAGAATCACCCTATCTCATCCACTATAAACTGAATGGTTAGGTTTGAGGCTTGGGCACAACAAACCTAAATGAATTAAATTGAATGGAAAAAAATAATTAAAAAATTTCATTATAACTTTCACTTGAGGGGATGTGACATCCAAAGGAATCACCCTATCTCGTCCATTATAAACTGAATGGTTAGGTTTGAGGCTTGAGAACACAGCAAACCTAAATAAACTAAACTGAATGAAAAATGAAAAAAAAGTCAGTTAAATAAACTTAATCATTCAATTCCTATTTTTCCACTTAAAAGAAATATATGAAGTGTCAAGGAGCAAATATATTAGTCACAAAACTAGTTTTTCAGAAGACTGGAAATCAGGGATAAAATGTGCTTAAAATAGTCATAATCAATTTAGAAGTGATTCAATTTCCTTCTCACAGGGGTATACTGTTATAACAGCAAGGGGAAAATGCTACTGACGGATGAAATACAAACTTTTTATATACAAGAAAAAAAAAGGTAAAAGGTGAATATTTTCTCTGACGGTACAAGGTACCGTCAACGTCAAAAATAGAAAATTAAAAAACACAAAAGAACACTTTTATATTATGCTGAAAATGTCTTGTTGATTAAACTTGCTTTTAGTTTATTTTAAAATTCTGACTAGTAAAATACCCCACTTCATTGGCTGTTTGTCCCCTCCTGCTCGCTTTGATTGGCAGCTTGGGCCCTCAGCCCTAACAATTAAACGTTGTTTACAAAGCTTTTTCCTGAATTTGGCATCTTCTAAGCATTTTCAATAAAGTTTTCAGGTGATTTTTTTTTTCTTAGCTTTCACATCCAATTTCTTTTATATTTTTAAATGGTTTACGCTCTAAGTTTAATTATAAGCCAAATAGGGCCATAAAGAACAATATTCTAGAGCACACAACGACATATAGGAAATAAAAAAATTATTTCTCCTTTTTATTAAAAAAAAAAAAAAAAAAAAAAAAACAAAAAAAAAAAACTTGAATTACTCTCCTTTCTTTGGCGTTTCATTGATATGTTACCGTGAATGTCCGAAATCATGTTAATGTCGACATTCACCAGTGAATGTCCGAAATTCTCTTCTCTACTTGGATTCAATTAGCTTTGCGAGTCAGCTTTTTCAGTCTTATGTAAGGTATGATGGTAAAAGTTAAAAGTTAGGTTAGATTATGTTGGGTCAAACTTGGTTATAAATATCAGAAATGGGTTGAAAACTAACCTAAGCTAACCTAACCTGCTATCATCAATCCTTGCAATAAATTGAAAAAGTTGGCTGACAACACTGACTAAATACAAGACAAAAAAAGTATTTCTGTCAGTCCCCAGTGATTGTCAACATTCACGAATATTCGGCATTAACGGTAAAAGATATATTTCCAAACCTGAAATGTCATCCTTTCCAAAATCGGCTGCAGAATCCCCAGGAACTCCAGAGTCTCGCCCACCTTATAAGTAACTTTTTAAATGAGAAAGCTGCTGACACCCTGCTAGAATATGGGCCACGTCCTCCACTCCTAGATTACATCTGGAGCAAGGATTATCTGCGTCTGAGGCCAGCCTTTTTCTATTTTTCGATAGTAGACAAATCGCCAGAAAACAAAACCGGGTCCCAAATATGGTCTAGCATCACGGATGCTAGACCTAATTTAAAACAATAATAATAATAATAAATCTCTTTTAACCTGAGGATAAAACTTCAACGTCTCAGATCTCTTTACTGTTGGGATTCAAATCTGGATTTCATGGTCGTCCATTCTGCTCCTAAGCCCAGAAGTAAAAGACTCATCTGCTCTGGAGGTTCGAACTTCTTATTCCAAATATAAAAGGTAAAGGTAAAGGATGCGGCACTAGACCCTTAAGGTCCAAACCGGCGGTGCTGATCTCCGTTTCGTGGCCCTTCAGCCAGGAAGTGCAATGGGGGGCTAGGGGCCAGCCAAATATAAGATTCTGTATAATTCTTTCTTCTGCTTTATATATTTTTTCTATCAAATTGCAGGCGTTTTCAGCAGGATTTTTAATAATTTTTATCAATTCCTGTACCCAAATTCCTTTACAGTTCTAAATGGTTTACCCAGTATTTTGAATAACACTATTTCCAATTATTCTACATGGTGTAGAGCTAAATAGAGTTTTAATGTTTTGAGAACCCCGCCCCCCCCCCCCCAATGTTAAAGCTCGGGACATAACGTGCACATATTATTCATTTTTCTATAAAACATACATTACAAAATGCCCAATGATTAGCTAAGTTGTTTATAAATCACCAGAAATCATACTGCTTTACGAAATATGACACAGTCAATGGGACTGCCTTGTATTTTTTCCCAACCGAAGAAGATGACGTTCAAAGACACAGGGAGCAGATTCAAAGCACATGCAACACTTCTGCAGGTGAAATCGTCAACGTTTGTTTGGCTGATAGAAGCTAATCACAGCAGCACTAGAACTTCAAATGACTGCAGGGGCAGATCCAGGGGGTGGTTTTGAAGGGACGTACGCCCCCCCTAGAGAAAATAAAAAATTGTGCTAATTACAAGTCGGGTGGGCGAAAAATACCAATGGGGGGCCAAATTTTATTTCCCCCCCCGAAAAAAACGTTCATTCTATACGCACCCCTGAGTAGCTACAAGAAATGGATGTCATTTGAGTGACATCCATAGGTGATCCTAAGCCAGTTCACTAAGGCAGTTCCAAAAGAAAAACAAAACTCATCACTTAAAATAGAAGAGAAAAAAAGCATACTTGTAGAGTGCTTCAACAGTTCTTTCAAAGCAAGCAAATTTCATCATAGTATATGGAATCTGTCTGAGCCATAGTGGAACCAGACCCTTGTAGAAACCACTCAATCCTTCTTGGGAATAGATCAAAGGAGCACCCTTCCGCAATGTTGAAGGGAAATCAGGCTGCGTTTGAATACGCACCTAAAAGCAACAAAAAGAATAAATAAATAAAATGAAAAAACTGAGCAAATATGTTGCTTGTATTTCTTTCTTGATTTAGTAGACTTATCAAACTGAAAGGGAACATGAGTGCACATCACCAAAGTCATCATCCAAACCGTTCATATTAAGGAGTCGACCAATTAAGTTTTAAGCATTTTTCTTTCTTTGAATGTTAGCTGTGTCCCAAAAATAAGTCTTATATCCTGATACATGAATACAAAAGTAATACAACCCCTCATGATGTTAAGCAATAAAGTAAATATATCGAATTATATCACTGAATTTTATGCTATAGGAATTGTGAAAACACATCTTAAGCCACCATTCTTACAATTTTTTCGGGAAGGGGGGGGGGAGGATCCTTTGAACTAATCCCAGCGGTGGGGTGAATAATTGCCTTCATTCTTACAGACTTATTTATCAAACAAAGGTCTACCACAGGGTGCCGTAAGCAAATCTTTGCATATGTATTAAATTATTTCTGGGATAACATCAGATATACCTGTAAATACCATGGGGAGGGGGGGGGGGTGTTCCAGAAACTAGCCCAAAGGACCGCAACACCGAAAAACAGTGACCTAAAAATATACTTCTTCTCATTAGGCCCCTCTCCCCAGAAGGATCAGACCATACTGATAGAAAATTTATTTTAACTGTTCCCTATGGCAAACGACATTTATATTTATGGTTGTAACTAAAACGACAATAAAGAACCATCGATACCATCTAGCGTTTCTTTACATTTTACAGTATAATAATGAGAAAAATCAGTTAAATGGTATAGTTGGTAAAATTAGGGTAATAATAAGCGTCTAATGTCGGTTTCTGATAGTAAAATTACGGAGATTGAAAACATGCCAAAAGGCACCAAGCGCTAGATGGCACTTATGGTTTTTTTGCCGACATAAGCACCAGTTTTCACTCTTATATCTTACCCATAGTCATTGGTTGTACTCACAAATGGGTTACTTACCGAAACGATCCAGTTTTCAAACTACAGATATCAGAAACAGTTGCAATTTGAAACCAACTTTACTTCGCTGTGAACTCGGCATAAACGCTATAGTAATTGCACTCTGTCTTTACCACTTGAAGCCCCCATTTCTAATATGTCGGTGAGTCAATCTAAGTCAAGTAACGTCTACGGAACTTAGGACCTTTTCGAACTTAAGATCCCTAGATGGCAACAATAGACTGGAGCAAATCCCTACATTTACCTCAGTCTACTGTAACTTTGAAAGACACAAAAAATAAAATAAAACAAAATTGCTTCCTTTTGAATACACTTTTTAACAAGTTTTTTTCCTTCCAGTCCTTGGACTCCAATTATTTTTCCAGACCAATTAATAATAATCAACTTTTTATTTATCTAATGCAATTTTGTTTCTATAAAATCAATGACCCATTTCTGTTTTTGAAGTTTTCTCTCTTTGATTTTTAAAAAAACTATTTGTAGACGAATTCAAACGTTTTGTATATTTTGTTCGATTACGTGACTTATTGGAAACTAATACAAATGCACATAAGAAATAATAATAATAAAAGTATAAAAAACGTGCCTTGAGTCCATCTACAGGGCATTAGACCCTCTAAAAGGGAACAATAAAATCATAAAAAAAGGACACAATAAATATACCTTGAGCCCTTCTAGTAGGCAATAAGCTCCCTAAAGAGGGGCAATAAAAGAATAAAAAAGGATAGAAAACGTGCCCTGAGTGCTTTTAGAAGACAATAGGCACCCAAAGAGGGAGCAATAAAAGAATAAAAAAATACGGAAGGCGTACCTTAACTGTTTCTAGGGGGCAATAGGCCCCCTGAAAGGCGACAATGAAAGAATATACAGTATAGAAAACGTACTTTTATTGCTTCCATGGGGCAATAGGCAATATCAGCAAAAAATTCAGCTGAAGCTGATGCAGCTAAATATAGAGAAGTTCTCCACATATATGCATTTTCCTCACCAAGAAGGTCAGAATAGAGGGATTTAAAAACTTCGTAGAAACCAAACTTGCAAATTCCTTGCACAGAGTAACCAACGAAAGTTGGAGCCCAACCTTTTACGAGAGCCCTTGCGCCCTCCTCAGCCACAGTTACCTAGAACAAAAAAAATGTCTAAATCTCTTAAGATGTTCTCTGTAGGGAGGCAACATATCAAGTTGCTTCGAAAAATATTCTTTTGCATTATAATCAGGAAAAAAAACATGAGCGGTTATGACACAAACCAGATTCAGTCGATAAGAAAAGGCTCATTTTCAGCAATCTATTTACAATGCAACATCTTATCCCCCCCCCCCAAAAAAAAAACAACAAAAGCTGATATTAATTAACAAAGGAGAGTGAGCGAGTGAAGGAGAGAGATGAGAGAGAGAGAGAGAGAGAGAGAGAGAGAGAGAGAGAAAGAGAGAGAGAGAGAGAGAGAGAGAAAAGAGAGAGATACAAACATCTTGTTATTAAATTGAACTTGTTGAATAGTCATTTTTAAATGACTATTCTCATTTAAGACTGTTATTAAATTGAATAATCAAATAAATTTGTGCATGCCATTTTAAGCTACGAAATTTTTCCTTTTGGCTGAAATATAAGATATACTATATTTCTAAAAGTGCTACATAAGAGCAGGTGAACTTGTTTTGTCAGCAATCAACAACAATTTTTGTCTGTCTGTGTCATTTGAGAGCGAATTGCACGAAAAGCAGAAGAACATATTCTGTAAATTACGCTAGTACGGTTTAACAGGCACTAAAAAGTCTTAAGGAGAGGCCCAGATGTCTTAATATAAAAAGGAGAAAAACACCCTTTTTGAAAAAAAAAATAATTCAACTTTTTTAGGCGTGATTAGCAGGAATCCATTAATGTGGTTAATTAAGAAAAAATTTTATCCGTAAAAGAAATTTTTCAAAGAAAAGTAGATCTACGTTAAAACAAATATGAGCAGAAGTAAAGTCAAATAGTAATTAAAGGGTGAAACACGTACGATTGTTTTTTTTTTCAGTACCCCATAGGTTATAAATAAAAGACAAATTCATAAAAAGCAATAATTTTACTGCCAAAACATTTCAATGTTTGTTTTGAACAGCTTCATACAAACGACATGAATTTTCAAAATAAACAGCCGTACAGCAATTGTTTTTGCAGCTATGTAGCAAGTTATTGTGCAGCAATCACTGCAGTTGTTTTTTTTGTAAAACTTTACGTCGTTTGCGCAGAGACATTCAAAACAAAAAGAGGAAAGCCGATCATAGGGGAACTTGTCTTTTACTATATTTATACACTATCAGAGGTAAAAAAAAACAACAACAAAAAAAACACTCATATAATCACAATCGCTAAACGAGTAGAACCCACAATGAACAAAAGAAAACAGGAGCAGGCCTAATACCCTAATATACCTCGTAAATATACCTCCTAATATACAGGCCTAATACCCCATATACCTCGTAAAGATGGGAGTGTCATTTACGCTTTACAGAAAACAATTTTGATTTGAGCTGTTAATTTATTAACGTTATAAAAGAGAAAACTTTTAAAATGAATTTAGTTTTCAGTTATGCACACATAATGATCTGGTCATTAGAACCCATACGGGGTTAGAACTGTTCTGGGGCTGGTTATCCCCCAATCGACATTTAGAACTGTTATTAAGACACTAGTAATGTTTCCAATTGAATGAGCCCCCACCGAAGTTTTTATGACAACTTTTTCCATACAAAGTGGCTTGGAAAAAAAAAAATAAAAAATGTAATACAGAGCCCATTTCGCTCTTTACTTAGGCAGCGCCTTTGAGTTACCACTTCAGGACAAAATATATTATTAAACCTTCTCCCCCAAAAAAACTCAAGTTTCCGAGTTTTGCAAAAAAAATAATACAACTCAAGCGAGCATAAAACTTGAGTTCCCAAAATAAAGTTTATAATCCTATTTTAATATAGCATACAAAAATAATCTAAAGGAAAATATTAACATCAATAAGTGCACACATTAGCACAAATAAAGAAAAACATACAGCTAAAACAGAAGAAATTTGATTCAACCTAATGGTTTGCAACTGGGTGTCCACAGATTGCAGCACCCTCTTTTGTGACCTTCTCTTTCCATAATTTTTTATTTGTCCAAGAACCAGTAAACACACTAAAAACGGTTTAAAAGAAGCTTTATTACAGGACAAAGGTAAGGACAAATAGCTGAATCAAAAATCAATTTATTTTATGCAAGGTATTGATAGAACGATGACAATAGTACGTCAGATTGCAGTACCCTTTTTTGTGACCCTCACCTTTTTTAATTAAGTTTTATGCAGTTCGAAATGGGCTCTAGAAGTTTTGTCTCTCCAAGAAACCCGCGAACACATTAAAACATGACTTAAAAGAAGTGTGATTACAAGACAAAGATAAAGACCTGAAAACAAAAATCAGTTCGTTTTCTGTATTTAATTGATAGAAAAAAGAAATAGTTGGCAACTCCTGATCTCGAATGACCTGCTTGTTATGTTAAAGCAACAAATATAGCAAAACAGCTACTAAAGCGAAATAGCACAACATTTTAGTATAAAATCTAAAAAAAAAACTTACTTTAAAGCCACGAACTATTGACCTGTATTTCTCAGGATTGACTTGAATCCGGCATTTGACTAAATCCAATGGGACAACTAAAGTATGAGTAACACCACATGAGAGAAGACCACCAAACGCACAAAGGCCATAATATTTTGCTGATCCAAAGACCACTTCGCCTGAAATAATATAATTATATGCTAGAAATAGAGAAATAGAACAAGAAAGTAAACAAGTAAACTTACCAAAGACGGCTTGTGTTTAGCACATGTTTAATGGGTTATTCTGGTACTCTGAAAAAAAGTAGATGGCAGAATAATATCTCGCAGCATAAAAGATAGCGTTACTGCTAATGTCAGGTCCCAGGGGCAATATCTTAGACCTTAGTTCAGCCCTCAGTGCAGTCCAAGGCATCAATGAAGAGCCTCCTGTCATTCCTAAAGTTTGCAGCAGCTATGACGTTCTCCCACTCTGGTTGGATGTAGGCATTAACACTTTGGAGGTCTGCCTGATAGTTGCACAGTGACATGTTCTGGGTCCTTTACATTGTCAGAGGTGTCTGTTGGATGCCAATGAGGGACAGCATGCGGAAACCCTTGGTTGCTCAATTATAGGATATATCCTAAATGCCTCCACCTTTATGCTCTAATAGCACTGGTCACAACTGATTGTTTTGTTGCATCTTATATTGACTGATTTTCCGAGTCATTTTCACAGTCCAGGGAATATTTAGTATTTTCCTGAGTTAGATGTGTTCCAAAACAATAGGATTTGCTTTTCTTGCTGGTGGTTAACATTTCATGTCTCAGAAACGTATGGCAGTAGAGACAAGACACTGGTATTAAAAAGCCACAGCTTGAAGCAACAGGAGATATTCTGGGATTGCCTTTAGGTACAAAAGTAGCTGCCCAGGAATAGAGAAGTATCTATACATATCTTTAGTATCTATAATGAGAGAGGATATCACAGGCATGTTGAGGATAGGGGGTCTAGTGGAGCTGGTTTAAAAAGTAGACTTTCAAAATAACAAGCCAAGACGTCATTGACAGCTTTTTTGTTCCCTTTAATCCAAATATATGCCTTTAAATAAATGGAATCTAAGGCGTAAATGGCTCAAGAACAATGATCTGAAAGACATTTCACAAAAAATTGCCAAGTTTGGCCCTAATAACATACTAAATGAGGTTAAAGCATCATCCCCTGCTCACACAACGAATACATTTGGCCAAAATTTTCCCAATGGGGGGGGGGGGTCCTAAGTTACCAATCTCACAAAAAGTTTTGAGTAGCTGGAATAATAGTCAATTTTTGTTATGTTTTCTTTTATTAAAATAACTGTACTCTTTAAATTCTACCAAAAAATAGGATCTGTAATTCTAGTCACAATGCCACCAGCTTTATTGGCGTAATTTATTCATAACTAGTTATTTATGTTGACAGTTGTCACACCAAGTAAAACTTTAATTCCCTTCCCCCCAATATGAAAAGAATCGAAATACTTAGACTTATTTAGACATACACTCTAGCACAAGGCTAAGTTACAGTCTTTACAAAAATCAACAAAAATATGTATACATATATTATGACTTCCTATACACTTCCACAAAATAGAAGATGAAAGAATTTCAATACCAATTTGTCATGAATTTCACAAAGTCTAATTCAGCTATGTCCTGGTTTGGGCATTCACTGCAGGATCTTCTGGTAAGATGCAGTGATGCTGAGGTGAGGCAAGTAATATTTTCCCAAAAACATTATTATGTGGTCAATGCCTATCTTGTAATTGTTCAAGTCTCAGATTTTCCAATGTTTGGTCATAATCTATTAATCTACTGCCAGTTATGATTGCTGCTGCTATTTTTTGAATAGATTCAATTTCATATAAATAGCTGGTTTTCTGGATAAATTGGCCTTGTAGTATTTTCGAGCTGCAGTCTCACATAATTAAGACAGGCAGTTTTTACACTATTGCTATCACACCCAAATCAGCAAAATGCAAAAAGATTTCAGATTGATGTTTTGCCAGCTTTTACTAGCTAATCAATAGGCTTGGTAAACCTACAATCAGACAAAGCACAACTCCAAGTAGTTGTTATAGCAAAACAACTGAAGGAAACTCCAGATCACACTTTAGGGGACAAAATCTAATGATATTTGATTTTTAATAGTTGAAAGTCAAACTGTATTCTTTGCAATCATAAAAAAAGGAGCTTTGGAGGTTGTCAACTGTGCCTCTTTGCCTTGGTTAGATACTGAATACGTAATAGTAAAGGAGAAATCATCGACAAACTTCAATTGTTCATCAAAGTTTGCTAACACAAAATTAGAAAGACAAATGAAGATAAAGCTGGAGCAACAGGGCAGGTCTGTTGATTTTTGAGTTAAAATCAAGTTGCCATTAAGCCATTGGCGAATTGGAGACAAAGCCAAGACAGGTAGTCTGAGTGAGTGGCGGCAAAGCTGGCACTAGCCTTTTTCAGGATTGTATAAGAAATAATGTCATTTTCCCTTGTTGTTAGATTTTGTCTATCATCCATCCATTCATCCATCCTAGGGTAGAACTAAGGTAGATAGCCATAGAACTAAGGGATGATCAAGATTTGTGGTTTGACTCATGACAGACAATGTCAACACTGACAATGTTTCAGGCAGACTACCGTGTTTTAGGATTGCCACATGAGAGACAAGTCCCCTGGACTTGTAGGTGAATGGGTAGACCTATAGTATTTCAAGTGTTTTGGTAAACAGCTTAGGCAAACAGCAGTCCCTAAAGTTTGGTCCCTTATGGGACTTCAAATATTTGTCACAGTAAAACAGAACTAAGTTGTTTTGATGCCAAATGTGCTAGCAATGACTCTGGAGGATCTTTGCTATTTATTGATGTGGTGCTCCTGAGAGAGGGAAAATCTAGGGTAATCAATGGGTGATGTAAAAGCACTGAAAGAAAAAAAGATATGGAGGATGAATTTTTTGAGAAAAAAGAAGAAGATTTTCTTTTGAAATGAAAAGAAATGTTTTGTGAATTCTAAATTGTAATTAAATAAAACAGCATTACCACTTCTTTTTCATAGCATTGATTTTTTGCATTTTTAGAAACAGCAGCCAATGTATAGTTCAAAAGAGAAAAGAAGGAAGGCAAATCTAAACTTAAACCATTATATTCATCACCTTATATTCCCCCTCCCTATATTTTATAAGATTTTTTTATATTTTCATTAAAAAAAAAACATTTTTTTATATTTTCATTAAAAAAAAACACTTTTTTTTGTATTTTCATTGAAAAATTGGAAAGAAAAAATAAAATGACTTTATTAGAATATAGAGTCTTCAATTGCATCCACTTTGGCTGTTAATTAATAAATAAAGTGTGGGTGACATCTAAAGTTAAATTCAGTTTTGTTTTTATTTACTTAATATTCTCTGAGATAAGGAGGTGGATAAAAACAATCAAAACCCTGCAGTTTTGAAAGTTATATACCACTCATTAAGAAAGACAGCTCAAAATAGCAATGAATCTGCAGATATATATGGATATATAGCAAGTATCAAACATATAGTCTGAATGCTAATATAAATAAAGTTTTAAAATGCATTTAATAATATACTGGCAAATGTAAGGTTATGAATATTTGAACAACCATACATAAACTGTGAAAATATACCCTGACCAAAATTGAAAACCAGAAAAATCAAATACAAAAATAGAAACCAATTCATAGTACTAGTATCATATGAAAATATTATCAAATGAAAAATATGAACCCTCCTTGAGAGAAAAAAAAGAAGGAAAATTTAGCACCCATGGTTACAGATTTCAAAGCCACAAAACTATCCAAGAGTTCAAAGCAATGTGTTATTAGGAATCATGTACACCCCAAGATTTTGGAAAATTCATTTTTGGGACCATTTACATTGACAAATTGACAAAAATACCAATTTGCCTCCCTCCTGTAGATTTTGAACAATACACATGGCCCCATTCCCTGACTTTTTGCACACAGACACCAATGTAAGTGAAATTTCTAAACAACCCCATTATTTATGGTTTATTTTCCTACAGTTAACTATTAAAAATTGACTCACTTGAAGCAGCAGCAGAAATTGACCGTCCTGGAACCAGTGAAGCTGACTCACATTCTGCCTTTTTAAAGGGTGTTGAAAAAGGACTTACTTTTGATGCTTCCCACAAGGAGTTCATTTTCAACCTGGAATAGGGTGATTTTACAAAAAAAATATTAGCATTTATATTTCTCTTTATTTTATAACATCTCTTTATTTTCTTCAAAAAATTGTAACAGCTCAGTGTTACTGAAAGTCTTGATGAAAGGCACATTTGGTCTCTTTAAAAGGCATTGAAAAATGACCTATTCTTGATGATTTGCACAAGGATTTCATTTTCAGCCAGGAATAGGGTGATTCCTTTAAAAAAAAAGTAAAAGAAGAAGCATTTTTTGTTTTGTAAGATTTTACTATTTATAACATTAATAAATGGTGGAATTTTCCATGTTCAAAAATATTTTTTCTTAACTTTAAAATATTTTTTCTTAACTTTAAAATATTTTTTCTTAACTCTGGAATCTGGCAACTGAGAACTTAGAAATGGCTGTTTCCTCTGTTATATGCTAACTTACAAGGAATGTATTTTTAATACACGGTCTAGAATACTCTTTGAGAAAATTTATCATAGAACTTGTAGAATTCAAGCATTTTGTCAATATATTACACATATTCAAACCTATACATCAGTGGAATATTAGTCTGACACATTGAGATCTGCACAGGGTATAATTTAATAAATGTGTCTAAAAACACTATGTAATGTAGAAGTAACTCTGAGACTGTTTCTTAGCATGATGGTTGCAAATTTCTCTATGCAAACATCTTTTTCTTATCTGAAGAGGATAGAAGAATTTAGAACAACAATAATTCAAAATATATTGTGTTCCCTCAGGCCCTTATGCATAAAGTGAACTATACAGTTTATCTTTTAATGGTACCATCAGTGACTTTGCTCTGGCAAAGACAAAATGGAAAATATTTTAGTTTAACTCTCCATAAGCCTCTACATAAACATAACAAAAGGGGAGTCTTTGAGGTATATGTGTAGGAATTGATCTCCCATGTCCCTTCATAGACTAACCCCAAATACAGGTGATGTGGTGAAATACATCCATTCTTATTACAGAAAAATATTTCTGACATTTATTTTAATGCTTCATTCAACTAAGTTGATTGGCTTCATAATACAGTGGGCTCAAGATGCAATTTGCAACAGAAGCTATTATTGAATTATGAAAGAGCATAAAAAGGCATCAAATTACATTTTCATCTAAGCTAAATTATAGTGCCACCTAGAAATTTACCTTTTTATCCTTTCAGTGTTCTAGTTTTATTCACATATTAACAAATAGCTGATTGTCTTCTTATTCTCAAAAATGTAACTCTTATTGTTTCATATTTATTTTATAAATTACAAATATTAAATATAATTGGTTATTTTCAATTGCTTGTCAAAACAGAGACCATATCTTGAATTATGATGAACTGGCCTGGCTCTAGTTAAAGGTGATTGGGTCTACAATTGCACTTTGTCATGCTGTAGTAAAATAGGGGTTGTCCGAAAACCTATTTCTATTCTTCCAGAATGGCAAAGAAAAGTGATCTTTCCCAAAAAGAGGTCTTTTACCCTAGTTGTAATTGTAAACTAGGAACATTAGCATAAAGAGGCACAAAATAGTGGGTAAATTTTTTGCAGTTCATATTATTGACTTATAAATAAAGTGAACATACTACTTGATGCTTTTTTTATGCTCTTTCCAAATATAATAATCATTTTTGTTGGAAATGAATTTTACCACCACCCCTATATATACAAATTTAGGGTACATTTGCACATTAGGGGATGGGGTGGGGGTGAAGTTTAAACTTACCTCTCATTTACATCAGAAATAAAATTTACCCCCCCCCCTTCCTAATGTGCCAATATAGGTAAATTATTTGTTGTTCATATTATTAAATTACAAGTAAAGTAAACATACCACTTACTGCAATTTTTTATGCTCTTTCTAAATATAATAATCATTTTTAATGGAAATGAATTTTACCCCCACCCCTAGCCTATATATACCAATTCAGGGTATATATTTGCACATCAGGGGGGTGGGGATAAATTTTATTTCTGATGTAAATGAGAGGTAAGTTTAAATACCCCCCTAATGTTCAAATATATACCCTGAATTGGTATATACGCTAGGCTATAGGGGTGGGGTAAAATTCATTTCCAATAAAAATGTTTGTAGGCTATTATTTGGAGAGCATAAAAAAAGGCATTGAGTGGTAGCCTATGTTTACTTTATTCACAAGTAATATTTGAAAAAAACTACGTTTTCTAAAGAGTTAAAGAGGCTGAGTTACAAGGTCAAACCTTAAAACGTACAGGGATTAGGAGGCACAGTTGGGGGGCTGCCGCCCCCCAAACCCCCTGCTTTCGCAGCCTTTAAATAAAAAAAAAAAATTTAAACTGAAAGTAAGGAGCGACATTAAATCTTAAAACAAACAGAAATTATTCCGTATATGAAAGAGGCTGTGCCCTCCTCAACGCCTTGCTCTTTACGCTAAAGTTTGACTTTCTCACAACTCTTTTTTTAAACAATAAAAACTTTGGCGTAAAGAGCGAGGCGTTGAGGAGGGCACAGCCTCTTTCATATACGGAATAATTTCTGTTTGTTTTAAGATTTAATGTCGCTCCTTACTTTCAGTTTAAAAATTTTTTTTTTTTATTTAAAGGCTGCAAAAGCAGGGAGTTTGGGGGACGGCAGCCCTCAACTGTGCCTCCTAATCCCTGTACGTTTTAAGGTTCGACCTTGTAACTCAGCCTCTTTAACTCTTTAGAAAACGTAGTTTTTTCAAATAATTTCTGCACGTTTTTGTACAGTTTATTACTTATTATTGCTTGACTAACTGTTAGCTGATTGTGTCAGGAGTTGAAGTTGGGGGGCTACCGCCCCCCAAACCCCCTGCTCTTCAACATTCTTGTGTTAAGGCTTTTAATTCCTGAATACTCAAATCACGTCGCACAGGGTGCCTCCTAATCCCTGTGCGTTTTAAGGTTCGAACTTGTGACTCAGCCTCTTTAACAGCCCCCCCAAATGTGCCTCCTAATCCCTGTACGTTTTAAGGGTTGACCTTGTCACTCAGCGTCTTTAACTCTTTAGAAAACGTAGTTTTTTTCAAATAATACACATAAACAGGTTAGACATGCTTTGTTATGAAAATTGACGCCCAGATATTTCCATAACAAAGCTTGTCTAACCTGTTTATGTGTATTATTTGAAAAAAAACTAAGGTTTTTCGTAAATGTAAATTCGGGGGATAATTTTTTCAGTCTGAAAATATCAAAAGGCCCTAACAGGTCAAATTCTGCTTCAAATGAGTCCTCATTCAACCGGATCCGTTGCCAACTGTGGCCTGTAGGCGTGGCTAAGAAAAAAAAAAGAAATGATGATGATGAATTTTAAGTGGTTATATTTGGTTTTTTGAAAACAGGGAAGGAGTGATCGGATTGTGCTGAAATTTCGAAGATAAGCTCCCGGGCCCTAGGAAAGCTTAACCTCTAAATTTCAGCCCAATCGGACAACGTTAAAGGGGGGCTGTGGTGGGAGGGTCCAAACTTCCGGCCCAGTTTACCCCATGAAGATAAAGTTGGAGGAGGATGAAATTTTGCAAGTTTCTTAGTTTGAGCTTGGGCTACAAAATGCGATTACTGCCGTCTCTCTGCGACCTCTAGGACCTGAAATCGCTTAACATTGTGGTGGGTCGCCTCTTTATAGAGGCACAAGTGTGCCTCCTTGATATTATGAACAACAAAAATTTACCCAAATATATACCCTGAATTGGTATATATAGGGGTGAGGGTGAAATTCAGGTAAATTTCTTGTTGTTCATATTATTGACTTATGAATAAAGTAAACATACCACTCAATGCCTTTTTTTATGCTCTTTCTAAATTTAATAATCATTTTTGTTGGAAATGAATTTTATTCCCCACCCCTATATGTACCAATTCAGGGTAGGCCTATATTTGCATATTAGGGGGGTGTGGGAAAGTTTAAACTTACCTCTCATTTGCATCAGAAATAATATTTACCCCTACCCCCCTCATGTGCAAAAATATACCCTGAATTAGTATTTATAGGGGTGGTGGTAAATCAAGTGGTAGGCCTATAGGCTATTTAGGCCTACTTTATCCATAAGTCAACAATATGAACTCCAAAAATTTGCCCAATAGTGTGTTCATGTTGTAAGTTGTTACAATATGTAATTAATGGGATTGTCTAGGATTTACTAGAATATAGCCTAACCTATTATCTAGGCTAGGACCTAGAAGGGGGGCTGAATTGCAAGAAAACAACCATAATATTTGGCCAATATCTACAAAATCATATTATTGAGTTAGGACAAAAGTGAATACACCATTTGATGCCTTTTATATGCTGATTACAAATAAAATAAGCATTTGTATTGCACATGAGTTCCAGCCCCCCCCCCTATAAATCTCCTTTCCGGGTTAGGTTAGGTGGACCCTATACCGGGGGGGGGGGGCTGAAACTCATTTCTAATTTAAATAACTATTTAATTTATAATAGGAATAAAAAAAGGCATCGAACAGAGTATTCAATTTATTCCTAACTCAATAATATGATTTCGTAGATATTGACCTAATATTTGGCAAGAAAATAAAACAATAGATCTAATGGTACTATTGTTGTAAGCACGTTTTTTAGTGGTTAAACTCCTATGGAATAGCCTTAGCCTATACTGCCCCCTTGGTACTAGCCTACAAAAAAAAAATGGTGGATTCAAACATAATGAAAGTCCACATCTAGGTATCGAAGGTTCAGCTTACCCAAAAGGTTATAAATATAGCCTACAAGGGCTCTCAGTATAAAATACAATCAATAAGCCAAGAAAAATTTTCTTACCAGGACTATTTTTCCTCAGTGGTCAGCTGAAAATTGTGTAGTGATGATAATGAAGAGGAAAGAAAAAGGTCTTTTGAATGGTTGTGCTGTGCCAGAACCATAAAATTCATATTGTCTGTGGCCAGAACGAACTTTAAGTTTCCTTTGATTAAAAAAAGCTAGAATTCTCTTGTTTTGAAACTTGATTTTTTCGGGTAATGTCAATAGATTTTCTTCAGAATAGCCAAGTAGATATGACAGATCATTAATTAAGATTTTAGTTTTTACGAAAAGCTTTTGACTTGACTTAAAGCTCCTGCTCGGCAGCGTCGCTAGCGTAGAAGGAACCAGACGTCAGCGCCGTCTGTCGTTTCCAAAGTAGTCGTTTCCAAACTGGCGTGTTTTGGGCGAGGGTAAGAGCTTTGCTGGGGTCAATGTCCCATGCTGTGAGTCGATCGCGGATGATATCTGTCCATCTCATACATGATCTGCCTCTGGGGCGTTTCCAGCCGTTTGCAATTGGATTTAAATCGAATATAAGTTGGACAGGACGGCCGGTGTTTCAGTGGGTATGCAATGTAAATGAACGTACAAACGCAGCTAGCGGGACTCAAGCTGTTCTGACAGGGGTGGTAATTTAAAGGACCAGAGAATGTCCTTGTTCCACACTTTGTGGAGCCACCTAACGTGTTCGATTTTGCGGAGGTGTTTTGTCTGGACAGCATCTACCTTCACCATCTTTGACCAAGTCAAAGGCCAAATCTCTGTCGAGTACAACAAAATACTTGCTACCGAGGAAGAGTTGATGCAAACTGTCGTGAGACGGCTGATCTGAGGTTTGTGGAATACTGTTCTCAGAAGGCGACCAAAAACGGCGTTTGCCTTTGCCACCCTTGCTGATGTGTCTGCATCTAGATTTCCATTTGAGCAGACCATTGAACCAAAGTAGGTGAACTGCTTGACTATATTAACATTTTTGCCACATATTTCTATGGTTGTCAGGGGGCTGCATGGTGTCTTATCCACAGGTAATATTTTGGTCTTGGTCCAGTTTACATTTAAACCAAGTTTTTCTGCAGCAGATGCTAGCGTTTCCAGGGCATTTTTGATGTCAGCGAGATATTTGCATACCAATGCAATATCACCAGTGAAGTCAACATCTGACAGAACTCTTCTAGCAATATGAATGCCAAACGGATGCACCAGCAGTGTTTTGTTGAGAACACGGTCCATAACACAGCTGAAGAGTTTGAAAGCAGGAACGCAGACTTGCTGAACACCGTTTCTAATTTGAAAACGTGATGAGAGCTGGCCATTTACAGTGACCGCAGTTTCGGTCTTATTGTATAGTTCTTTGAACAGATTGACAATTTTCTTAGGTGCACTAGCAGATCAAAAGATCAGCTACAGTAACTGTATGTCAACAGTGTCGAAAGCGGATCGAAAATTGACGAAGGCAGTATATGCCTTCCTTTTATATTCTAGAGTTTTCTCTATCAGCTGTCTAATTATATGGATTTGCTCGGTAGTGAACCTAACCAGCATGAACCCAGCTTGCTGATGGCGACGAAAGGGATGGAGGTACTTTGTTGCCCACATGAAGAGCAGCATGGCGAAGAGTTTGCCGGGTACCGAGAATGAAGTTATGCCACTATAGTTATTACATTCCGCTTTACTTCCTTTCCTCTTGCAGACTGGTACAAGTAAGCCTGTCTTCCAGTCTGATGGGATCATTTCAGAGTGCCACACAGTATTAAACAGCGTTTGTAGCCAGCGGGTTTTGGATGGATCGCCATTTATAAGGAGTTGTGATGTCAGGCCACATACTCCCGGACCTTTGTTGTTTGTCAGCTTTCGTACTGCAGCTTCAATTTCTTCTGCTGTAAATTCAGTGCCGTCGGGGGTAGGTGTAGCATTCTCAGCAGCAGCGGTAATCTGGTCGTCAATTTGGTCGGGTGGGTCTGAGTTTAGTAGCTTCTCGAAGTGGTGCTTCCACTGGCAGATGCACTGTGATTTGTTGTAGATATTCTCGCCACCGGCGTTACAGAGATACATTGTAGTTTGAGTGTATTGATATGAGAGCTCATGGAGGATCTTATATATGGCTCCGATGTCTTTTTTTGGCGGCCCCTTGAAGCTCGCGTGCATTTTTTGTCAAGAAAGATCTTACGGTTTTTGTGTAGCATGTGGTTACGCTCTTTATTTAATTACCTAAGTGCTATCATGTCCTCGTGAAGGCGGGATTCCCGTCTGCAATCAATAATGGCGAGGGACTCGTTGCTGATCCAGTCCTTTTTCTTACGCTGGTCTATTCCAGCAATGCTAGTTGCAGTTGCAAGAGCATTCTTTTGGAAGACTTTTCATACACCTTCACTATCATTGCAATGCATAAGCACCTCGAATCTGTTGGATATTTTGACCTGATACTGTTTAGCTAAAGCGGGGTCTTCCTGGATACGGTAGGTATCAATTTGCCGAGGTGTTTGGCTGGTTTTTGTAGTTTTTAGGCAAAGCCTGATATTGGTTTCAACAAGACGACGGTTCGCGTTCCAAAGTTCGGCGCCTCGGTAGGTGCGACAATTCTGCACAGACGACAGCCATCGCCGGCGTGTGATGATGTGGTCAAGCATCCTCTTTGTTGATGCATTATTGCTATGCTAGGTATACTTGGCTATGTTGAGCCACGGAAATCACGTGTTTGCAATAGTAAGATTGTTCAGAATTCTCTCTCTGTTGTCTTTTAGGCTATCTACTGTTAAGGGTCGAACAGCGAAATCCCACAGGCCAGATTCATTTTGAAATGCTAGCATTTATATCTCCTAAAAAGACAAGGTAGTCATTGAGAGGTAATAAAGAGAGCTCAGAACTTAGAATGGTATAGAAATCATCCTTATCTTCTTCCTCGGCTTCGTTTGTGGAGGCGTAACAGGTGATGATGGTTATTTTTCTATGTTTACCATCGAGCCTTGCTCTCAGTAGCCTGAATATTACTGGTATAAATGACAGGAAGGCCTTGCGTGCGGCACTGTTCAGTACTAGACCAATGCTTCCTCGTTACTGGTGACCACCAGATCAAAGAAGGTGCCATTCACCAATGTGCTCCTCACCATCGCCAGATAGACGTGTTTCAGTGATTCCAGGAATAATTACTTTGTATTTCTTTAATTCTTTGGCTAATAGAAGCTTTTAACTGGGTTGGTTCAGTGTCAAAACAATCCAGGTGGCCACATTGATCCCACCTTGGTGAGCGATATTCAGAGGAAATCGACCTTAGGTGATTCGGGATCGAGATGGGGTTTGAGATGATATATCCGAATCTGAATTTCTGGTTCCATTCACACTAATAAAAAGGCCCGTTTTTAGCACTAAGATCTTGCATCTTTCTGCAAAGATTATCGTTTTTTAACTCATCTTTGTTCTAAGATTAATTAAAAAAACTTTTTCCACAAAATAAGTTTTTTAAAGAAAAGTAAAGAACTCCATTAAACAAAAAATGAGCAAAAAAAATCAAATAATCTACCAAGCATGAAACTACCACAAATCAGCATCGATAAATAAATTAAACCAAAAACGACCAGAAATTACAATAAAAAACCGAGTCAAACTCAAAACGAGCAGAAATTGACATAAATAACCGAGTCAAACTCGAAACGAGCAGAAATTAACATAAGTTAGGCGCAAAACCCATATGCCTTCCCAAGGCCAGAAAAAAATTTGCACTTCACTTAAAAAAATAAATATATTTACTTTTATAACTTTAATAAATCAAATAATATTAACATTTTGATCACTAAATATCAGTATATGTATATTAAACTGATAATGTACATTCATTTGTATTTTTTCAGTAGAGTGCAAATTATGTTCTGGCCTTGGGAAGGCATAAGTGTTTTGCGCCCAACTTATGTTAATTTCTGCTCGTTTTGAGTTTGACTCGGTTATTTATGGTAATTACTGTTCGTTTTGGGTTTCATTTATTTATCGATTCTGATTTGTGGTAGTTTCACACTTGGTAGATTATTTGATTTTATTTTTGCTCATTTTTGGTTTAATGGAGTTCTTTACTTTTCTTTGAAAAACTTATTTTGTGTAAAAGGTTTTTTTTAATTAATTTCTCTTCGTTTTATATTGACACAGTCTTTTCAGGGGAAAAAAATAACACTTTAAATCTATTCGTTTTTTTAAGATTTTATAGTTTGGCCTGCTATTTGTATGCTGGAGAAAAATTTTCAGCAATTTTTAACATCATACACCCTATTAAAAACCTGGACACAAATAGTAGTGTTTAATTTAGTTTCACACCTCCTCTAGTTGACCTGAAATGGAAAACTTGATATCATTTGCAAAAAAAAATCCGTTTACTTTCTTTGATAGCTTGGCTACACTTACGCTATTTTGATTTGGTTAAATTTTAAGAGCAGAAGTAGCCCCGAAAGTTTGAAAAAAATATCCTCAGTCGTTCTTAGAATACTGCTGAGATGCCTTATTGGGAATTAGTATTATCATAGTGCATTTTGATTTAATCTTATGGCAATTTTTTGTTTTAAAAAATAAGGGCCAAATGGTAGGGGGGGCGTGGGAGGTTGGGAGTGGAAGGGGGATTAGTTGCACTCCAATCACTTTCGACTATTAAAAAGGGCATCAGCCCTTTCTATTTTCAATCGAATGAGCCCTTTTCGAAGTTCCCACGACAACTCCTTCGATACGAACTGCCCTGGTCTAAACAACAGCAACAACAAAAAATATCACTAATTACTTTCGAATATTAGAAAGGGTACTAGCCCTTTGAATGTCAAATCAAATGAGCCCTTTTTCAAGTTTCTACGACAAAGATTTCAATAAAAACCTTATATACCCCCAGGGCATAACTTATGACCCTTGCCCTGAGGGTTGTGGGGGAGTGTCCTCCTCAAAAACATATTTTCTATCTGGAAATCAACTACACTGAACAAAATAGCTATCTCAAAATTTTTATTGGATGTGTTTGGGGGAATAATGGGCGTGGGGGGACTAGTTGCCCTCCAATCACTTTCGACTATTAAAAAGGAGACTAGCCCTTTGAGTTCCCAATCGAATGAGCCTTTTTTGAATTTTCTACGACAAAGCCTTTTATGAAAATCTTATATGCCCCCAGGGCATAACTTAATACCCTTGCCCCGAGGGTTGTAGGGGAGTGCCCTCCTCAAAAACATATTTTCTATATGTAGATCAACTATGCTGAACAAAATGGCTATCTCAAAATTTTGATTTGATGTGTTTGGGGGAATAATGTGCGTGGGGGGGGGGGGGGGGCTAGGAGCCCTCCAATCACTTTTGACGATTATAAAGGGCACTAGCCGTTTGAATTTCCAATCTAATGATCCTTTTTTGATGTTTTTACGACAACGCCTTCTACAAATACCTTATATGCCCTGAGGGCATAAATTAAAACCCTTGCCCCGTGGGTTTTAGGGGAGTGTCCTCCTCAAAAAGATATTTTCTATCTGGAAATCAACTACGCTGAACAAAATAGCTATCTCAAAATTTTGATTGGATGTGTATGGGGAAAATGTGGGAATGGGGGGGGGGGCCTACGTGCCCTAAAATCACTTTCGACTGTTAAAAAGGGCACTAACCCTTTGAACTTCCAATCCAATGACCATTTTTTGAAGTTTCCACGACAAAGCCTTCTACAAAAACCTTATATGCCCCCAGGGCATAACTTACAACCCTTGCCCGAGGGTTGTAGGGGAGTGTCCTCCTCAAAAAGATGTTTTCTATCTGGAAATCTACTATGCTGAAAAAAAATTGTTATCTCAAAATTTCGATTGGATGTGTTTGGGGGAGTGATGGGCGTGGGGGGGCTAGTTGCCCTCCAATCACTTTCGATTATTAAAAAAGGCAATAGTCCTATGAATTACCAATCGAATGAGCCTTTTTTGAAGTTTCTACGACAACACCTTCTATAAAAACCTTATAGAGCCAAAGGGCATAACTTAAAACCCTTCCCCCAGGGGTTCTGGGGGAGTGTCCTCCTCAAAAACATATTTTCTATCTGGAACTCAACTACGATGAACAAAATGGTTATCTCAAAATTTTGATAGGATGTGTTTGGGGGAATGATGGGCGTGGGGGGGCTAGTTTCCCTCCAATCACTTTCGACTTCTATAAAAACCCTATATGCCCCCAGGGCATAAATTAAAACCCTTGCCCCGGGGGTTTTAGGGGAATGACCTCCCCTATCTGGAAATCAACTACACTGAACAAAATGGCTATCTCAAAATTTTGATTGGATGTGTTTGCGGGAATGATGGGCGTGGGGAGGGGGGGGGGCTTGTTGCCCTCCAATCACTTTCGATTATTAAAAATGGCAATAGCCCTTTGAATTACCAATCGAATGAGCCTTTTTTAAAGTTTCTACGACAGCACCTTCTATAAAAACCTTATAGAGCCAAGGGGCATAACTTAAAACCCTTCCCCCAGGGGTTCTGGGGGAGTGTCCTCCTCAAAAACATATTTTCTATCTGGAAATCAACTACACTGAACAAAATGGCTATCTCAAAATTTTGATTGGATGTGTTTGCGGGAATGATGGGCGTGAGGCGGGGGGGGGGGCTTGTTGCCCTCCAATCACTTTCGACTTCTATAAAAACCTTATATGCCCCCTGGGCATAAATTGAAACCCTTGCCCCGAGGGCTTTAGGGGAATGACCTCCTCAAAAACATATTTTCTATTTCGAAATCAACTAAGCTGAACAAAATGGCTATCTCAAAATTTTGATTGGATGTGTTTGGGGAAAATTTGGGAATGGGGGGGGGAGCTACGTGCCCTACAATCACTTTCGACTGTTAAAAAGGGCACTAACCCTTTGAACTTCCAATCAAATGAGCCTTTTTTGAAGTTTCCACGACAAAGCCTTCTACAAAAACCTTATATGCCCACAGGGCATAACTTACAACCCTTGCCCGAGGGTTGTAGGGGAGTATCTTCCACAAAAAGATATTTTCTATCTGGAAATCTACTATGCTGAACAAAATTGTTATCTCAAAATTTTGATTGGATGTGTTTGGGGGAGCGATGGGCGTGGGGGGGGGGGGCTAGTTTCCCTCCAATCACTTTTGATTATTAAAAAAGGCAATAGCCCTTTGAATTACCAATCGAATGAGCCTTTTTTGAAGTTTCTACGACAACGCCTTCTATAAAAACCTTATAGAGCCAAAGGGCATAACTTAAATCCCTTCCCCCAGGGGTTTTAGGGGAGTGTCCTCCTCAAAAACATATTTTCTATCTGGAAATCAACTAAGATGAACAAAATGGTTATCTCAAAATTTTGATAGGATGTGTTTGGGGGAATGATGGGCGTGGGGGGGGGGGCTAGTTTCCCTCCAATCACTTTTGACTTTTAAAAAGGGCACTAGCCCTTTGAATTTCCCATCTAATGAGCCTTTTTTGAAGTTTCTATGACAACAACTTCTATAAAAACCTTATATGCCCTCAGGGCATATCTTACAACTCTTATCCTGAGGGTTGATGGGGAGTGTCCTCCTCAAAAACATATTTTATATGAGGAAATCAACTACGCTGAAGAAAATTGCTACCGAAAAATTTTGATTGGATGTTGTTGGGGGAAGCTTGCCTTGGGGGGGAGATATATGCCCTACGATCACTTTTGAATATTCAAAAGGGCACTAGCCCTTTGAATTTCTAATCGAATGAGCCTTTTTTGAAGTTTCTACGACAATGCCTTATATAAAAACCATATATGCCTCCATGGTGTAACTTAAAACCCTTACCCCGAGGGTTTTGGGGGAGTGTCCTCCTCAAAAAGATATTATCTGTGTGGAAATCAACTACGCTGAACAAAATGGCTATCTCAAAATTTTGATTGGATGTGTTTGAAGGAATGATGGGTGTGGGGAAGGGGCTAGTTGCCCTCAAATAACTTTCATCTATTAAAAAGGGCACTAGCTACTCTTGTTTCCAATCGAATGAGCCCTTTTCGAAGTGGGGGTTGTCATCCTCAAAGACCTAATTTGCAGAACTTAAAACTACCTTGAATAATTTGGCTATCTCAAAATTTTGATTGGATGTGTTTGGGGAAAAGGTGGGCGTGAGAGGGGAGTTAGTTGCCCTCCAATCACTTTCGACTATTAAAAAAGGGCAGTAGCCCTTTGAATTTCTAATCAAAAGAGCCTTTTTTGAAGTTTCCACGACAACGCTTCTATAAAAACCTTATATGCCCCACGGGCATAACTTACAACCCTTGCCCCGAGGGTTGTAGGGGAGTGTCCTACACAAAAAGATATTTTCTATCTGGAAATCAACTACGCTGAGGAAAATGGCTATCTCAAAATTCTGATTGGATGTGTTTGGGGGAATGATGGGCATAGGGGGGGGGGCTAGTTGACCTCCAATCAATTTCGACTATTAAAAAGGGCACTAGTCCTTTGAATTTCCAATCGATTAAGCCTTTTTGAAGTTTCTATGACAACGCGTTCTATCAAAACCTTATATGCCCCCAAGGCATAATTTAAAACCCTTGCCCCGGGGGTTGTAGGGGAGTGTCTTCCTCAAAAACATATTTTCTATCTGGAAATCAACTACGCTGAACAAAATGGCTATCTCAAAGTTTTGATTGGATGTGTTTGGGGGAATGATGGGCGTGGAGAAGGGTGGGGGGGCTAGTTGCCCTCCAACCACTTTCCACTATTAAAAAGGGCACTAGCCCTTTGAATTTCCATTGGGGGAATGATGGGAGTGGGGAGATTGGGGGGCTTGTTGCCATCAAATCACTTTCGACTATTAAAAAGGGCACTAGCTACTCCAATTTCCAATCGAATTAGCCCTTTTCGAAGTTTCTACGACAACACCTTCTATAAAAACCTTATATGCCCTCAGGGTATAACTTAGAACCCTTGCCCCAAATGTTTTGGGGGAGTGTCCTCCTCAAAAACATATTTTCTATATGGAAATCAAGAACACTGAACAAAATAGCTATCTCAAAATTTTGATAGGATGTGTTTGGGGGAATGATGGGCGTGGGGGGGGGGCTAGTTTCCCTCCAATCACTTTCGACTATTAAAAAGGGCACTATCCATTTGATTTTCCAATCGAATGAGCCTTTTTTGAAGTTTCTACGACAACGCCTTCTATAAAAACCTTGTATGCCCCCAGGGCATAACTTACAAACCTTTGCCCCGAGGGTTGTGGGGGAGTGTCCTCCTCAAAAAGATATTTTCTATCAGGAAATCAACTACGTTGAAGAAAATGGCTATCTCAAAATTTTGTTTGGCTGTGTTCGGGGGACTGGGGGGGCTGGGGGAAGGGGGCTAGTTGCCGTCCAATCATTTTTGACTATTAAAAAGGGGACTAGCCCTTTGAATTTCCAATCGAATGAGCCTTTTTTGAAGTTTCTACGACAACGACTTATATAAAACGTTATATGCCCGCAGGGCATAACTTAAAACCCTTGCCCCGAGAGTTCTAGGGGAGTGTCTTTCTCAAAAAATTTATTGGAGGTGTTTGAGGGAATGATGGGCGTGGGAGGGGGCTAGTTTCCCTCCAATCATTTTCGACTATTAAAAAGGGCATTAGCCCTTTGAATTTCCAATCGAATGAGCCTTTTTTGAAGTTTTTACGACAACACTTTCTATAAATACCTTATATGCCCCCAGGGCGTAACCTAAAACCCTTACCCCGAGGGTTTTTGGGGGAGTGTCCTCCTCAAAAAGATATTTTCTATGTGGAAATCAACTACGCTGAACAAAACGGCTATCTCAAAGTTTTGATTGGATGTATTTGAAGGAATGATTGGCGTGGGGGAGGGGCTAGCTGCCCTCAAATCCCTTTCGTCTATTAAAAGGGCACTAGCTACTCTTATTTCCAATCGAATGAGCCCTTTTCGAAGTTTCTACGACAACTCCTTTGATACGAAGTGCCCAGGCATTGGGAAGAAGAAGAACAAAGAAAAAATAAATAATACAACCTTACACACTGTAATACAGGGTATTACACAATAATACTCTGAAATTACAACCCTTGTCCTGAGGGCTGAAAGGGGGTTGTCATCCTCAAAGACCTATTTTGCAGAACTTAAAACTACGTTGAATAATTTGGCTATCTCAAAATTCTGATTGGATATATTTGGGGAAAATATGGGCGTGAGAGGGGGGTTAGTTGCCCTCCGATCACTTTCGACTATAAAAAAGGTAGCCCTTTGAATTTCCAATCGAATGAGCCTTTTTTGAAGTTTCTACGACAACGCCCTCTATAAAAACCTTATATGCCCCACGGGAATAACTTACAACCCTTGCCCCGAGGGTTGTGGGGGAGCGTCCTACACAAAAACATGTTTACTATCTGGAAATCAACTAAGCTGAACAAAATAGCTATCTCAAAATTTTGATTGGATGTGTTTGGGGGAATGATGGGCATGAGGGGGGGGCTAGTTGCCCTCCGATCAATTTCGACTATTAAAATGGGCACTAGCCCTTTGAATTTCCAATCGATTGAGCATTTTTTGAAGTTTCTACGACAATGCCTTCTATAAAAACTTATATGCCCCCAGGGCATAGCTTAAAACTATTGCCTCGAGGGTTGTGGGGGAATGTCCTCCTCAAAAAGATATTTTCTATCTGGAAATCAATTACGCTGAACGAAATGTCTTTCTCAAAATTTTGATTGGATGTTTTTGGGGGAATGATGGGCGTGGGGAGGGTGGGGGGCTTGTTGCCATCAAATCCCTTTCGACTATTAAAAAGGGCACTAGCTACTCCAATTTCCAATCAAATTAGCCCTTTTCGAAGTTTCTACGACAACACCTTCCATAAAAACATTATATGCCCTCAGGGCATAACTTAAAACCCTTGCCCCGAATGTTTCAGGGGAATGTCCTCCTCAAAAACATATTTTCTATCTGGAAATCAACTACACTGAACAAAATGGCTATCTCATAATTTTGATTGGATATGTTTGGGGAAAATATGGGCATGCTGTGGGCTAGGTGCCCTCATATCATTTTTGACTTTCAGGGCATAACTTACAACCCTTGCCCCGAGGGTTGTGGGGGAGTGTCCTCCCAAAAAAGATATTTTCTATTTGGAAATCAACTACGCTGAACAAAATGGCTATCTCAAAATTTTGATAGGATGTGTTTAGGGGAATGATGGGCGTGGGAGGGGGGGGGCTAGTTTCCCTCCAATCACTTTAGACTATTTAAAAGGGCACTAGCCCTTTGATTTTCTAATCGAATGAGCCTTTTTTGAAGTTTATACGACAACGCCTTCTATAACAACCTTATATGCCCCCAGGGCATAACTTAAAACCCTTGCCCCGAGGGTTGTGGGGAAGTGTCCTCCTCAAAAAGATATTTTTTATCTGGAAATCAACTACGCTGAACAAAATGGCTATCTCAAAATTTTGTTTGGATGTGTTTGGGGGAATGATTGGCAAGGGGGGGGGCTAGTTTCCCTCCAAACACTTTCGACTATCAAAAAGGGCACTAGCCCTTTGAATTTCCAATCAAATGAGCTTTTTTGAAAATTCTACGACAATGCCTTATATAAAAATGTTATATGCCCCCAGGGCATAACTTAAAACCCTTGCCCCGAGAATTCTAGGGGAGTGTCCTCCCCAAAAAGATATTTTCGATCTGGAAATCACCTAAGCTGAACAAAATGGCTATCTCAAAAAATTGATTGGATGTGTTTGGGGGAATGATGGCCGTGGGAGGGGGCTAGTTGCCCTCCAATCATTTTCGAGTATTAAAAGGGCACTAGCCCTTTGAATTTCCAATTGAATGAGCCTTTTTTGAAGTTTCTACGACAACGCTTTCTATAAAAACCTTATAAACCCCCAGGGCATAACTTAAAACCCTTGACCTGAGGGTTTTTGGGGGAGTGTCCTACTCAAAAAGATATTTTGTATGTGGAAATCAACTACGCTGAACAAAACGGCTATCTCAAAGTTTTGATTGGATGTGTTTGAAGGAATGATGGGCGTGGGGGAGGGGCTATTTGCCCTCAAATCACTTTCGTCTATTAAAAAGGGCACTAGCTACCTTTATTTCCAATCGAATGAGCCCTTTTCGAAGTTTCTACGACAATTCCTTTGATACGAAGTGCCCAGATATGGGGACAAAGAAAAAAAAAATTAATAATACAACCTTACACGCTGTATTACAGGGTATTACACAATAATACACTGAACTTACAACCCTTGTCCTGAGGGCTGAAAGGGGGTTGTCATCCTCAAAGACCTAATTTGCAGAACTTAAAACTACGTTGAATGATTTGGCTATCTCAAAATTTTGATTGGATGTGTTTGGGGAAAATGTGGGCATGCTGGGGGCTAGGTGCCCTCATATCACTTTCGACTATTAAAAAGCGGACTAGCCCTTTAAATTTCCAATCAAATGAGCCTTTTTTTAAGTTTCTACAACAATGTCTTCTATAAATATCTTATATACCATCAGGGCATAACTTAAAACCCGTTCCCTGAGGGCTTCCGGGAAGTTTACTCCTCAATAAGATGTTTCATATCAGGAATTTAACTACGCTCAACAAAACCACCATCTCCAAAATTTTATTAGATTTGTTTTGAGAAAGGATGGGCGTGGGGGGGGGGCTAATTGCCCTCCAATCACTTTTGACTATTAAAAAGGGCACTAGCCCTTTGAATTTCCAATCGAATGAGCCTGTTTTGTAGTTTCTACGACAATGCCTTATATAAAAATCTTATATGCCCCCAGGGCAAAACTTAAAACCCTTGCCCCGAGAGTTCTAGGGGAGTGTCCTCCCCAAAAAGATATTTTCTATGTGGAAATAAACTACGCTGAACAAAATGGCTATCTCAAAATTTTGATAGGATGTGTTTGGGGGAATGATGGGCGTGGGAGGGGGGGGGGGGCTAGTTTCCCTCCAATCACTTTAGACTATTTAAAAGGGCACTAGCCCTTTGAATTTCTGATCGAATGAGCCTTTTTTGAAGTTTCTACGACAACGCCTTCTGTGAAAACCTTGTATACCCACAGGCATAACTTAAAACCCTTGCCCCGAGGGTTTTGGGGAAGTGTGCTACTCAAAAAGGTATTTTCTATTTGGGAATCAATTATGCTGAAAAAAATAGCTATCTCAACATTTTGATTGAAGGTGTTTTGAGGAATGATGGGCGAGGGGGGGGGGCTAGTTTCCCTCCAATAACTTTCGACTATCAAAAAGGGCACTAGCCCTTTGAATTTCCAATCAAATGAGCTTTTTTGAAAATTCTACGACAATGCCTTATATAAAAACGTTATATGCCCCCAGGGCATAACTTAAAACTCTTGCCCCGAGAATTCTAGGGGGGTGTCCTCCCCAAAAAGATATTTTCGATCTGGAAATCACCTAAGCTGAACAAAATGGCTATCTCAAAAATTGATTGGATGTGTTTTGGGGAATGATGGCCGTGGGAGGGGGCTAGTTGCCCTCCAATCACTTTCGACTATTAAAAAGGGCACTAGCCCTTTGAATTTCCTATTGAATGAGCCTTTTTTGAAGTTTCTACGACAACGCTTTCTATAAAAACCTTATAAACCCCCAGGGCATAACTTAAAACCCTTGACCCGAGGGTTTTTGGGGGAGTGTCCTACTCAAAAAGATATTTTGTATGTGGAAATCAACTACGCTGAGCAAAACGGCTATATCAAAGTTTTGATTGGATGTGTTTGAAGGAATGATGGGCGTGGGGGAGGGGCTATTTGCCCTCAAATCACTTTCGTCTATTAAAAAGGGCACTAGCTACCTTTATTTCCAATCGAATGAGCCCTTTTCGAAGTTTCTACGACAACTCCTTTGATACGAAGTGCCCAGATATGGGGACAAAGAAAAAAAAAATTAATAATACAACCTTACACGCTGTATTACAGGGTATTACACAATAATACACTGAACTTACAACCCTTGTCCTGAGGGCTGAAAGGGGGTTGTCATCCTCAAAGACCTAATTTGCAGAACTTAAAACTACGTTGAATAATTTGGCTATCTCAAAATTTTTATTGGATGTGTTGGGGGAAAATGTGGGCATGCTGGGGGCTAGGTGCCCTCATATCACTTTCGACTATTAAAAAGCGGACTAGCCCTTTAAATTTCCAATCAAATGAGCCTTTTTTGTAGTTTCTACGACAATGCCTTCTATAAAAACCTTATATGACCCCAGGGCATAACTTAAAACCCTTGCCCCAAGGGTTGTGGGGGAGTGTCATCCTCAATAAGATATTTTCTATATGGAAATCAACTACGCTGAACAAAATGGCTATCTCAAAATTTTGATTGGATGTGTTTGGCGGAATGATGGGCGTGGGGGGGCTAGTTGCCCTCCAATCCCTTTCGACTATTAAAAAGGGCACTAGCCCTTTGAATTTCCAATCGAATGAGCCTTTTTTGAAGTTTCTACGACAATGCCTTATATAAAAATGTTATATGCCCCCAGGGCAAAACTTAAAACCCTTGCCCCGAGAGTTCTAGGGGAGTGTCCTCCCCAAAAAGATATTTTCTATGTGGAAATAAACTACGCTGAACAAAATGGCTATCTCAAAAAATCGATTGGATGTGTTTGGGGGAATGATGGGCGTGGGAGGGGGCTACTTGCCCTCCAATCATTTTCGACTATTAAAAAGGGCACTAGCCCTTTGAATTTCCAATCGAATGAGCCTTTTTTGAAGTTTCTACGACAACACTTTCTATAAAAACCTTATAAGCCCCCAGGGCGTAACTTAAAACCCTTAACCCGAGGGTTTTTGGGGAGTGTCCTCCTCAATAAGATATTTTCTATGTGGAAATCAACTACGCTGAACAAAACGGCTATCTCAAAGTTTTGATTGGATGTGTTTGAAGGAATGATGGGCGTGGGGGAGGGGCTAGTTGCTCTCAAATCACTTTCGTCTATTAAAAAGGACACTAGCTACCTTTATTTCCAATCGAATGAGCCCTTTTCGAAGTTTCTACGACAACTCCTTTGGTACGAAGTGCCCAGGTATGGGGAAGAAGAAAAAAAGAAAAATAAATAATACAACCTTACACGCTGTATTACAGGGTATTACACAATAATACGCTGAACTTACAACTCTTGTCCTGAGGGCTGAAAGGGGGTTGTTATCCTCAAAGACCTAATTTGCAGAACTTAAAACTACGCTCGATAATTTGGCTATCTCAAAATTTACATTGGAGGTGTTTGGGGAAAATGTGGGCGTGAGAGGGGGGTTAGTTGCCCTCCGATCACTTTCGACTATAAAAAAGGTAGCCCTTTGAATTTCCAATCGAATGAGCCTTTTTTGAAGTTTCTACCACAACGCCTTCTATAAAAACCTTATATGCCCCACGGGCATAACTTACAACCCTTGCCCCGTGGGTTGTGGGGGAGCGTTCTACACAAAAACATATTTTCTATCTGGAAATCAACTAAGCTGAACAAAATGGCTATCTCAAAATTTGTTTGGATGTGTTTGGGGGACTGATGGGCGTGGGGAGGGTGGGGGGCTTGTTGCCATCAAATCACTTTCGACTATTAAAAAGGGCACTAGCTACTCCAATTTCCAATCGAATTAGCCCTTTTCGAAGTTTCTACGACAATACCTTCTGTAAAAACCTTATATGCCCTCAAGGCATAACTTAAAACCCTTGCCCCGAATGTTTTAGGGGAATATCCTCCTCAAAAACATATTTTCTATCTGGAAATCAACTACGCTGAACAAAATGGCTATCTCAAGATTTTGATTGGATGTGTTTGGGGAAAATATGGGCATGTTGGGTGCTAGGTGCCCTCATATCACTTTCGACTATTAAAAAGGGGACTAGCCCTTTAAATTTCCAATCAAATGAGCCTTTTTTGTAGTTTCTACGACAATGCCTTCTATAAAAACCTTATATGCCCCCAGGGCATAACTTACAACCCTTGCTCCGAGGGTTGTGGGGGAGTGTCCTCCTCAAAAAGATATTTTCTATCTGGAAATCAACTACGCTCAACAAAATGGCAACCTCAAACTTTGGATAGGAGGTGCGGGGGGGAATGATGGGCGTGGGGGGGGGGCTAGTTGCCCTCCAATCACTTTCGACTATTAAAAAGGGCACTAGCCCTTTGAATTTCCAATCGGATGAGCCTTTTTGAAGTTTCTACGACAATGCCTTATATAAATACCATATATGCCTCCATGGTGTAACTTAAAACCCTTACCCCGAGGGTTTTGGGGGAGTGTCCTCCTCAAAAAGATATTTTCTGCGTGGAAATCAACTACGCTGAACAAAATGGCTATCTCAAAATTTTGATTGGATGTGTTTGAAGGAATGATGGGTGTGGCGGAGGGGCTATTTGCCCTCAAATCACTTTCGTCTATTAAAAAGGGCACTAGCTACTCTTGTTTCCAATCGAATGAGCCCTTTTCGAAGTTTCTGCGACAACTCCTTTGATATGAAGTGCCCGGGTATGAAGAAGAAGAAGAAAAAAGAAAAATAAACAATACAACCTTACACGCTGTATTAGAGGGTATTACACAATAATATGCTGAACTTACAACTCTTGTCCTGAGGGCTGAAAGGGGGTTTTCATCCTCAAAGACCTTATTTGCAGAACTTAAAACTACCTTGAATAATTTGGCTATCTCAAAATTTTGATTGGATGTGTTTGGGGAAATTGTGGGCGTGAGGGGGGGGGGGGGTTAGTTGCCCTCCAATCACTTTCGACTATAAAAAAAGGGCACTAGACCTTTGAATTTCCAATCGAATGAGCCTTTTTTGAAGTTTCTACGACAACGCCTTCTATAAAAACCTTATATGCCCCACGGGCATAACTTACAGCCCTTGCCCTGAGGGTTGTGGGGGAGTGTCCTCCACAAAAAGATATTTTCTATCTCGAAAACAACTACGCTGAACAAAATAGCTATCTCAAAATTTTGATGGGATGTGTTTGGGGGAATGAGGGGCGTGTGGGGCGGGGCTAGTTGCCGTCCAATCACTTTCGACTATTAAAAAAGGCACTAGCCCTTTGAATTTCAAATCGATTGAGCCTTTTTGAAGTTTCTACGACAACGCGTTCTATCAAAACCTTATATGCCCCCACGGCATAACTTAAAACCCTTGCCCTGGGGGTTGTAGGGGAGTGTCATCCTCAAAAACATATTTTCTATCTGGAAATCAACTACGCTGAACAAAATGGCTATCTCAAAGTTTTGATTGAATGTGTTTGGGGGAATGATGGGCGTGGAGAAGGGTGGGGGGCTAGTTGCCCTCCAACCACTTTCCACTATTAAAAGGGCACTAGCCCTTTGAATTTCCATTTGGGGAATGATGAGCGTGGGGAGATTGGGGGCCTTGTTGCCATCAAATCACTTTCGACTATTAAAAAGGGCACTAGCTACTCCAATTTCCAATCGAATTAGCCCTTGTCGAAGTTTCTACGACAACACCCTCTATAAAAACCTTATATGCCCTCAGGGTATAACTTAGAACCCTTGCCCCGAATGTTTTGGGGGAGTGTCCTCCTCAAAAACATATTTTCTATCTGGAAATCAACTACGCTGAACAAAATAGCTATCTCAAAATTTTGATTGGATGTGTTTGGGGGAATGATGGGCGTGGGGGGGGGCTAGTTTCCCTCCAATTACTTTAGACTATAAAAAAGGGCCCTAGCCCTTTGAATTTCCAATCGACTAAGCCTTTTTTGAAGTTTCTAGGACAACGCCTTCTATAAAAACCTTATATGCCCCCAGGGCATAACTTAAAACCCTTTCCCTGAGGGTTGTAGGGCAGTGTCCTCCTCAAAAAGATATTTTCTATCAGGAAATCAACTACGCTGAACAAAATGGCTCTCTCAAAATTTTGATTGGATGTGTTTTGGGGAATGGTGCGCGTGGGGGGGGGGGGCTAGTTGCCCTCCAATCACTTTCGACTATTAAAAAGGGTACTAGCCCTTTGAATTTCCATTCGAATGAGCCTTTTTTGAAGTTTCTACGACAATGACTTATATAAAAACGTTATATGCCCCCAGGGCATAACTTAAAACCCTTGCCCCGAGAGTTCTAGGGGAGTGTCTATCTCAAAAAATTGATTGGAGGTGTTTGAGGGAATGATGGGCGTGGGAGGGGGCTAGTTGCCCTCCAATCATTTTCGACTATTAAAAAGGGCATTAGCCCACTGAATTCCCAATTGAATGAGCCTTTTTTGAAGTTTTTACGACAACACTTTCTATAAAAACCTTATAAGCCCCCAGGGCGTAACCTAAAACCCTTACCCCGAGGGTTTTTGGGGAGTGTCCTCCTCAAAAAGATATTTTCTATGTGGAAATCAACTACGCTGAACAAAACGGCTATCTCAAAGTTTTGATTGGATGTATTTGAAGGAATGATTGGCGTGGGGGAGGGGCTAGCTACCCTCAAATCACTTTCGTCTATTAAAAGGGCACTAGCTACTCTTATTTACAATCGAATGAGCCCTTTTCGAAGTTTCTACGACAACTCCTTTGATACGAAGTGCCCAGGCATTGGGAAGAAGAAGAAAAAACAAAAAATAAATAATACAACCTTACACACTGTATTACAGGGTATTATACAATAATACGCTGAACTTACAACCCTTGTCCTGAGGGCTGAAAGGGGGTTGTCATCCTCAAAGACCTATTTTGCAGAACTTAAAACTACGTTGAATAATTTGGCTATCTCAAAATTCTGATTGGATGTATTTGGGGAAAATGTGGGCGTGAGAGGGGGGTTAGTTGCCCTCCGATCACTTTCGACTATAAAAAAGGTAGCCCTTTGAATTTTGAATCGAATGAGCCTTTTTTGAAGTTTCTACGACATCGCCCTATATAAAAACCTTATATGCCCCACGGGAATAACTTACAACCCTTGCCCCGAGGGTTGTGGGGGAGCGTCCTACACAAAAACATATTTACTATCTGGAAATCAACTAAGCTGAACAAAATGACTATCTCAAAATTTTGATTGGATGTGTTTGGGGGAATGATGGGTATGGGGGGGGGGGGCTTGTTGCCTTCCAATCACTTTCGATTATTAAAAAGGGCACTAGCCCTTTGAATTTCCAATCGATTGAGCCTTTTTTGAAGTTTCTACGACAATGCCTTCTATAAAAACCTTATAAGCCCCCAGGGCATAACTTAAAATCCTTGCCCCGAAGGTTGTGGTGAAGTGTCCTTCTCAAAAACATATTTTTTATCTGGAAATCAATTACGCTGAACAAAATGGCTATCTCAAAATTTTGTTTGGATGTGTTTGGGGGAATGATTGGCAAGGGGGGGGGGCTAGTTTCCCTCCAATCACTTTCGACTATTAAAAAGGGCACTAGCCCTTTGAATTTCCATTCGAATGAGCTTTTTTGAAGTTTCTACGACAATGCCTTATATAAAAACGTTATATGCCGCCAGCGCATAACTTAAAACCCTTGCCCCGAGAATTCTAGGGGAGTGTCCTCCCCAAAAAGATATTTTCTATCTGGAAATCACCTACGCTGAACAAAATGGCTATCTCACAAAATTGATGGGATGTGTTTGGGGGAATGATGGCCGTTGGAGGGGCTAGTTGCCCTCCAATCATTTTCGACTATTAAAAAGGGCACTAGCCCTTTGAATTTCCAATCGAATGAGCCTTTTTTGAAGTTTCTACGACAACGCTTTATAAACCCCCAAGGCATAACTTAAAACCCTTGACCCGAGGGTTTTTGGGGGAGTGTCCTCCTCAAAAAGATATTTTCTATGTGGAAATCAACTACGCTGAACAAAACGGCTATCTCAAAGTTTTGATTGGATGTGTTTGAAGGAATGATGGGCGTGGGGGAGGGGCTAGTTCCCCTCAAATAACTTTCGTCTATTAAAAAGGGCACTAGCTACCTTTATTTCCAATCGAATGAGCCCTTTTCGAAGTTTCTACGACAACTCCTTTGATACGAAGTGCCCAGATATGGGGAAGAAGAAGAAAAAAAAAATTAATAATACAACCTTACACGCTGTATTACAGGGTATACACAATAATACACTGAACTTACAACCCTTGTCCTGAGGGTTGAAAGGGGGTTGTCATCCTCAAAGACCTAATTTGCAGAACTTAAAACTACGTTGAATAATTTGGCTATCTCAAAATTTTGATTGGAGGTGTTTGGGGAAAATGTGGGCGTGATATGCCCCACGGGCATAACTTACAACCCTTGCCCCGAATGTTTTAGGGGAGTGTCCTCCTCAAAACCATATTCTCTATCTGGAAATCAACTGCGCTGAACAAAATGGCTATCTCAAAATTTTGATTGGATGTGTTTGGGGAAAATGTTGGCATGCTGGGGGCTAAGTGCCCTCATATCACTTTCGACTATTAAAAAGCTGACTAGCCCTTTAAATTTCCAATCAAATGAGCCTTTTTTGTAGTTTCTACGACAAAGCCTTCTATAAAAACCTTATATGCCCCCAGGGCATAACTCACAACCCTTGCCCCGAGGGTTGTGGGGGAGTGTCCTCCTCAAATAGATATTTTCTATCTGGAAATCAACTACGCTGAACAAAATGGCTATCTCAAAATTTTTATAGGATGTGTTTGGGGGAATGATGGGCTTGGGGGGGCGAGTTTCCCTCCAATCACTTTCGACTATTAAAAAGGGCACTAGCCATTTGATTTTCCAATCGAATGAGCCTTTTTGAAGTTTATACGACAGCGCCTTCTATAAAAACCTTATATGCCCCCAGGGCATAACTTAAAACCCTTGCCCCAAGGGTTGTGGGGGAGTGTCATCCTCAAAAAGATGTTTTCTATATGGAAATCAACTACGCTGAACAAAATGGCTATCTCAAAATTTTGATTGGATGTGTTTGGCGGAATGATGGGCGTGGGGGGGCTAGTTGCCCTCCTTTCCATTTCGACTATTAAAAAGGGCACTAGCCCTTTGAATTTCCAATCGAATGAGCCTTTTTTGAAGTTTCTACGACAATGCCTTATATAAAAACGTTATATGCCCCCAGGGCATAACTTAAAACCCTTGCCCCGAGAGTTCTAGGGGAATGTCCTCCCAAAAAAGATATTTTCTATCTGGAAATAAACTACGCTGAACAAAATGGCTATCTCAAAAAATCGATTGGATGTGTTTGGGGGAATGATGGGCGTGGGAGGGGGCTACTTGCCCTCCAATCATTTTCGACTATTAAAAAGGGCACTAGCCCTTTGAATTTCCAATCGAATGAGCCTTTTTTGAAGTTTCTACGACAACATTTTCTATAAAAACCTTATAGGCCCCCAGGGCGTAACTTAAAACCCTTACCCCGAGGGTTTTTGGGGAGTGTCCTCCTCAATAAGATATTTTTTATCTGGAAATCAACTACGCTGAACAAAATGGCTAGCCCAAATTTTGGATTGGTTGTGTTGGGGGTACGCAGGGCCGGGGGGGGGGGGCTAGTTGCCCTCCAATCACTTTCGATTATTAAAAAGGGCGCTAGCCCTTGTAATTTCCAATTGAATGAGCTTTTTTTGAAGTTTCTACGACAACGCTTTCTGTAAAACCTTATAAGCCCCCAGGGCATAACTTAAAACCCTTACCCCGAGGGTTTTTGGGGGATTGTCCTCCTCAAAAAGATATTTTCTATGTGGAAATCAACTACGCTGAACAAAAAGGCTATCTCAAAGTTTTGATTGGATGTGTTTGAAGGAATGATGGGCGTGGGGGAGGGGCTAGTTGCTCTCAAATCACTTTCGTCTATTAAAAAGGGCACTGGCTACCTTTATTTCCAATCGAATGAGCCCTTTTCGAAGTTTCTACGACAACTCCTTTGGTACGAAGTGCCCAGGTATGGGGAAGAAGAAAAAAAAGAAAAATAAATAATACAACCTTACACGCTGTATTACAGGGTATTACACAATAATACGCTGAACTTACAACCCTTTTCCTGAGGGCTGAAAGGGGGCTGTCATCCTCAAAGACCTAATTTGCAGAACTTAAAACTACGTTCGATAATTTGGCTATCTCAAAATTTACATTCGAGGTGTTTGGGGAAAATGTGGGCGTGAGAGGGGGGTTAGTTGCCCTCCGATCACTTTCGACTATAAAAAAGGTACCCCTTTGAATTTCCAATCGAATGAGCCTTTTTTGAAGTTTCTACCACAACGCCTTCTATAAAAACCTTATATGCCCCACGGGCATAACTTACAACCCTTGCCCCGTGGGTTGTGGGGGAGCGTCCTACACACAAACATATTTTCTATCTGGAAATCAACTAAGCTGATCAAAATGGCTATCTCAAAATTTGATTGGATGTGTTTGGGGGACTGATGGGCGTGGGGGGAGGGCTAGTTGCCCTCCAATCACTTTCGATTATTAAAATGGGCACTAGACCTTTGAATTTCCAATCGATTGAGCCTTTCTTTGAAGTTTCTACGACAATACCTTCTATAAAACCTTATATGCCCCCAGGGCATAGCTTAAAACCGTTGCCCCAAGGGTTGTGGGGGAGTGTCTTCCTCAAAAAGATATTTTCTATCTGGAAATCAATTACGCTGAACAAAATGTCCATCTCAAAATTTTGATTGCATGTGCTTGGGGGAATGATGGGCGTGGGAAGGGTGGGGGGCTTGTTGCCATCAAATCATTTTCGACTATTAAAAAGGGCACTAGCTACTCCAATTTCCAATCGAATTAGCCCTTTTCGAAGTTTCTACGACAATACCTTCTATAAAAACCTTATATGCCCTCAGGGCATAACTTAAAACCCTTGCCCCGAATGTTTTAGGGGAATATCCTCCTCAAAAACATATTTTCTATCTGGAAATCAACTACGCTGAACAAAATGGCTATCTCAAGATTTTGATTGGATGTGTTTGGGGAAAATATGGGCATGCTGGGTGCTAGGTGCCCTCATATCACTTTCGACTATTAAAAAGGGGACTAGCCCTTTAAATTTCCAATCAAATGAGCCTTTTTTGTAGTTTCTACGACAACGCCTTCTATAAAAACCTTATATGCCCCCAGGGCATAACTTAAAACCATTGCCCCGAGGGTTGTGTGGGAGTATCCTCCTCAAAAAGATATTTTCTATTTGGAAATCAACTACGCTGAACAAAATGGAAATCTCAAAATTTTGATTGGATGTGTTTGGGGGAATGATGGGCGTGGGGGGGGGGGGGCTAGTTTCCCTCCAAAAACTTTAGAAAATTAAAAAGGGTACTAGCCCATTGAATTTCCAAACGAATGAGCCTTTTTGAAGTTTCTACGACAATGCCTTATATAAAAATCATATATGTCTCCATGGTGTAACTTAAAACCCTTACCCCGAGGGTTTTGGGGGAGTGTCCTCCTCAAAAAGATATTGTCTGCGTGGAAATCAACTACGCTGAACAAAATGGCTATCTCAAAATTTTGATTGGATGTGTTTGAAGGAATGATGGGTGTGTGGGAGGGGCTAGTTGCCCTCAACTCACTTTCGTCTATTAAAAAGGGCACTAGCTACTCTTGTTTCTAATCGAAAGAGCCCTTTTTGAAGTTTCTACGACAACTCCTTTGATATGAAGTGCCCGGGTATGGAGAAGAAGAAGAAAAAAGAAAAATAAACAATACAACCTTACACGCTGTATTAGAGGGTATTACACAATAATATGCTGAACTTACAACTCTTGTCCTGAGGGCTGAAAGGGGGTTGTCATCCTCAAAGACCTTATTTGCAGAACTTAAAACTACCTTGAATAATTTGGCTATCTCAAAATTTTGATTGGATGTGTTTGGGGAAAATGTGGGCGTGAGGGGGGGGGGGGGGTTAGTTGCCCTCCAATCACTTTCGACTATAAAAAAAGGGTACTAGACCTTTGAATTTCTAATCGAATGAGCCTTTTTTGAAGTTTCCACGACAACGCCTTCTATTAAAACCTTATATGCCCCAAGGGCATAACTTACAACCCTTGCCCCGAGGGTTGTAGGGGAGTGTCCTACTCAAAAATATATTTTCTATCTGGAAATCAACTACGCTGAACAAAATGGCTATCTCAAAATTCTGATTGGATGTGTTTGGGGGAATGATGGGCATGGGAAGGGGGATAGTTGCCTTCCAATCACTTTCGACTATTAAAAAGGGCACTAGCCCTTTGATCCTTTGAATTTCCAATCGATTGAGCCTTTTTGAAGTTTCTACGACAACGCGTTCTATCAAAACCTTATATGCCCCCACGGCATAACTTAAAACCCTTGCCCCGGGGGTTGTAGGGGAGTGTCTTCCTCAAAAACATATTTTCTATCTGGAAATCAACTACGCTGAACAAAATGGCTATCTCAAAGTTTTGATGGGATGTGTTTGGGGGAATGATGGGCGTGGAGAAAGGTGGGGGGGGGGGGCTAGTTACCCTCCAACCACTTTCCACTATTAAAAAGGGCACTAGCCCTTTGAATTTCCATTGGGGGAATGATGAGCGTGGGGAGATTGGGGGCCTTGTTGCCATCAAATCACTTTCGACTATTAAAAAGGGCACTAGCTACTCCAATTTCCAATCGAATTAGCCCTTTTCGAAGTTTCTACGACAACACCTTCTATAAAAACCTTATATGCCCCCAGGGCATAACTTAAAACCCTTGCCCCGAATGTTTTGGGGGAGTGTCCTCCTCAAAAACATATTTTCTATCTGGAAATCGAGTACGCTGAACAAAATGGCTATCTCAAAATTTTGATTGGATGTGTTTGGGGGAATGATGGGCGTGGGGTGGGGCTAGTTGCCCTCCAATCAGTTTTGAATATCAAAAAGGGCACTAGCCCTTTAAATTTTCAATCAAATAAGCCTGTTTTGGAGTTTCTATGACAACACCTTCAATAAAAACCTTGTATGTCCCCAGGGCATAACTTAATACCCTTGCCCCGAGGGTTGTTGGGAAGTGTTCTCCTCAAAAAGATATTTTCTATCAGGAAATCAACTACGCTGAGCAAAATGGCTATATCAAAATTTCGATTGGATGTGTTTGGGGAAATGATGGGCGTGGGGGGGGCTAGTTACCCTCCAATCACTTTCGACTATTAAAAAGGGTACTAGCCCTTTGAATTTCCAATCGAATGAGCCTTTTTTGAAGTTTCTACGACAATGACTTATATAAAAACCTTATATGCCCCCAGGGCATAACTTAAAACCCTTGCCCCGACAGTTCTAGGGGAGTGTCTATCTAAAAAAATTGATTGGAGGTGTTTGAGGGAACGCTTTCTATAAAAACCTTATAAGCCCCCAGGGCATAACTTAAAACCCTTACCCCGAGGGTTTTTGGGGGAGTGTCCTCCTCAAAAAGATATTTTCTATGTGGAAATCAACTACGCTGAACAAAAAGGCTATCTCAAAGTTTTGATTGGATGTGTTTGAAGGAATGATGGGCGTGGGGGAGGGGCTAGTTGCTCTCAAATCACTTTCGTCTATTAAAAAGGGCACTGGCTACCTTTATTTCCAATCGAATGAGCCCTTTTCGAAGTTTCTACGACAACTCCTTTGGTACGAAGTGCCCAGGTATGGGGAAGAAGAAACAAAAAAGAAAAATAAATAATACAACCTTACACGCTGTATTACAGGGTATTACACAATAATACGCTGAACGTAAAACCCTTGTCCTGAGGGCTGAAAGGGGGTTGTCATCCTCAAAGACCTAATTTGCAGAACTTAAAACTACGTTCAATAATTTGGCTATCTCAAAATTTACAGTGGAGGTGTTTGGGGGAAATGTGGGCGTGAGAGGGGGGTTAGTTGCCCTCCGATCACTTTCGACTATAAAAAAGGTAGCCCTTTGAATTTCCAATCGAATGAGCTTTTTTTGAAGTTTCTACCACAACGCCTTCTATAAAAACCTTATATGCCCCACGGGCATAACTTACAACCCTTGCCCCGTGGGTTGTGGGGGAGCGTCCTACACAATAACATATTTTCTATCTGGAAATCAACTACGCTGAACAAAATGGCTATCTCAAAATTTGATTGGATGTGATTGGGGGACTGATGGGCGTGTGGGGAGGGCTAGTTGCCCTCCAATCATTTTCGACTATTAAAAAGGGCACTAGCCCTTTGAATTTCCAATCGAATGAGCCTTTTTTGAAGTTTTTATGACAACACTCTCTATAAAAACCTTATAAGCCCCCAGGGCGTAACTTAAAACCCTTACCCCGAGGGTTTTTGGGCAGTGTCCTCCTCAATAAGATATTTTCTATCTGGAAGTCAACTACGCTGAACAAAATGGCTATCTCAAAATTTTGATTGGATGTGTTTTGGGGAATGATTGGCGAGGGGGGGGGCTAGTTTCCCTCCAATCACTTTCGACTATTAATAAGGGCACTAGCCCTTAGAATTTCCAATCGGATGAGCCTTTTTGAAGTTTCTACGACAATGCCTTATATAAAAACCATTTATGCCTCAATGATGGGCATGGGGGGGGGGAGGGGCTAGTTGCCTTCCAATCGCTTTCGACTATTAAAAAGGGCACTAGCCCTTTGAATTTCAAATCGATTGAGCCTTTTTGAAGTTTCTACGACAACGCGTTCTATCAAAACCTTATATGCCCCCACGGCATAACTTAAAACCCTTGCCCCGGGGGTTGTAGGGGAGTGTCTTCCTCAAAAACATATTTTCTATCTGGAAATCAACTACGCTGAACAAAATGGCTATCTCAAAGTTTTGATTGGATGTGTTTGGGGGAATGATGGGCGTGGAGAAGGGTGGGGGGGCTAGTTGCCCTCCAACCACTTTCCACTATTAAAAAGGGCACTAGCCCTTTGAATTTCCATTGGGGGAATGATGAGCGTGGGGAGATTGGGGGCCTTGTTGCCATCAAATCACTTTCGACTATTAAAAAGGGCACTAGCTACTCCAATTTCCAATCGAATTAGCCCTTGTCGAAGTTTCTACGACAACACCCTCTATAAAAACCTTATATGCCCTCAGGGTATAACTTAGAACCCTTGCCCCGAATGTTTTGGGGGAGTGTCCTCCTCAAAAACATATTTTCTATCTGCATATCAACTACGCTGAACAAAATGGCTATGTCAAAATTTTGATAGGATGTGTTTGGGGGAATGATGGGCGTGGGGGAGGGCTAGTTGCCCTCCAATCACTTTCGACTATTAAAAAGGGCACTAGCCATTTGATTTTCCAATCGAATTAGCCTTTTTTGAAGTTTCTAGGACAACGCCTTCTATAAAAACCTTATATGCCCCCAGGGCATAACTTAAAACCCTTGCCCTGAGTGTTGTGGGGGAGTGTCCTCCTCAAAAACATATTTTCTATCTGGATATCAAGTACGCTGAACAAAATGGCTATCTCAAAATTTTGATTGGATGTGTTTGGGGGAATGGTGCGCGTGGGGGGGGGGCTAGTTGCCCTCCAATCACTTTCGACTATTAAAAAGGGTACTAGCCCTTTAAATTTCCAATCGAATGAGCCTTTTTTGAAGTTTCTACGACAATGACTTATATAAAAACGTTATATGCCCCCAGGGCATAACTTAAAACCCTTGCCCCGAGAGTTCTAGGGGAGTGTCTATCTCAAAAAATTGATTGGAGGTGTTTGAGGGAATGATGGGCGTGGGTGGGGGCTAGTTGCCCTCCAATCATTTTCGACTATTAAAAAGGGCATTAGCCCTTTGAATTTCCAATCGAATGAGCCTTTTTTGAAGTTTTTACGACAGCACTTTCTATAAAAACCGTATAAGCCCCCAGGGTGTAACCTAAAACCCTTACCCCGAAGGTTTTTGAGGGAGCGTCCTCCTCAAAAAGATATTTTCTATGTGGAAATCAACTACGCTGAACAAAACGGCTATCTCAAAGTTTTGATTGGATGTATTTGAAGGAATGATTGGCGTGGGGGAGGGGCTAGCTACCCTCAAATCACTTTCGTCTATTAAAAGGGCACTAGCTACTCTTATTTACAATCGAATGAGCCCTTTTCGAAGTTTCTACGACAACTCCTTTGATACGAAGTGCCCAGGCATTGGGAAGAAGAAGAAAAAGAAAAAATAAATAATACAACCTTACACACTGTATTACAGGGTATTATACAATAATACGCTGAACTTACAACCCTTGTCCTGAGGGCTGAAAGGGGGTTGTCATCCTCAAAGACCTATTTTGCAGAACTTAAAACTACGTTGAATAATTTGGCTATCTCAAAATTCTGATTGGATGTATTTGGGGAAAATGTGGGCGTGAGAGGGGGTTAGTTGCCCTCCGATCACTTTCGACTATAAAAAAGGTAGCCCTTTGAATTTTGAATCGAATGAGCCTTTTTTGAAGTTTCTACGACATCGCCCTATATAAAAACCTTATATGCCCCACGGGAATAACTTACAACCCTTGCCCCGAGGGTTGTGGGGGAGCGTCCTACACAAAAACATATTTACTATCTGGAAATCAACTAAGCTGAACAAAATGACTATCTCAAAATTTTGATTGGATGTGTTTGGGGGAATGATGGGTATGGGGGGGGGGGGGGCTTGTTGCCTTCCAATCACTTTCGATTATTAAAAAGGGCACTAGCCCTTTGAATTTCCAATTGATTGAGCCTTTTTTGAAGTTTCTACGACAATGCCTTCTATAAAACCTTATATGCCCCCAGGGCATAGCTTAAAACCATTGCCCCGAGCGTTGTGGGGGAGTGTCCTCCTCAAAAAGATATTTTCTATCTGGAAATAAATTACGCTGTACGAAATGTCTTTCTCAAAATTTTGATTGGATGTGTTTGGGGGAATGATGGGCGTGGGGAGGGTGGGGGGCTTGTTTCCATCAAATCACTTTCGACTATTAAAAAGGGAACTAGCTACACCAATTTCCAATCAAATTAGCCCTTTTCGAAGTTTCTACGACAACACCTTCTATAAAAACCTTATCTGCCCTCAGGGCATAACTTAAAACCCTTGCCCCGAATGTTTCAGGAGAATGTCCTCCTCAAAAACATATTTTTTATCTGGAAATCAACTACGCTGAACAAAATGGCTATCTCATAATTTTGATTGGATGTGTTTGGGGAAAATATGGGCATGCTGTGGGCTAGGTGCCCTCATATCACTTTTGAGTTTCAGGGCATAACTTACAACCCTTGCCCCGAGGGTTGTGGGGAAGTGTTCTTCCCAAAAAGATATTTTCTATCTGGAAATCAACTACGCTGAACAAAATGGCTATCTCAAAATTTTGATAGGATGTGTTTGGGGGAATGAACGACGTGGGAGGGGGGGGATAGTTTTCCTCCAATCACTTTAGACTATTTAAAAGGGCACTAGCCCTTTGATTTTCTAATCGAATGGGCCTTTTTTGAAGTTTCTACGACAACGCCTTCTATAAAAACCTTATATGCCCTCAGGGCATAACTTAAAATCCTTGCCCCGAAGGTTGTGGTGAAGTGTCCTTCTCAAAAACATATTTTTTATCTGGAAATCAATTACGCTGAACAAAATGGCTATCTCAAAATTTTGCTTGGATGTGTTTGGGGGAATGATTGGCGAGGGGGGGGGGGGCTAGTTTCCCTCCAATCACTTTCGACTATCAAAAAGGGCACTAGCCCTTTGAATTTCCATTCGAATGAGCTTTTTTGAAGTTTCTACGACAATGCCTTATATAAAAACGTTATATGCCGCCAGCGCATAACTTAAAACCCTTGCCCCGAGAATTCTAGGGGAGTGTCCTCCCCAAAAAGATATTTTCTATCTGGAAATCACCTACGCTGAACAAAATGGCTATCTCACAAAATTGATTGGATGTGTTTGGGGGAATGATGGCCGTTGGAGGGGGCTAGTTGACCTCCAATCATTTTCGACTATTAAAAAGAGCACTAGCCCTTTAAATTTCCAATCGAATGAGCCTTTTTTGAAGTTTCTACGACAACGCTTTATACACCCCCAAGGCATAACTTAAAACCCTTGACCCGAGGGTTTTTGGGGGAGTGTCCTCCTCAAAAAGATATTTTCTATGTGGAAATCAACTACGCTGAACAAAACGGCTATCTCAAAGTTTTGATTGGATGTGTTTGAAGGAATGATGGGCGTGGGGGAGGGGCTAGTTCCCCTCAAATAACTTTCGTCTATTAAAAAGGGCACTAGCTACCTTTATTTCCAATCGAATGAGCCCTTTTCGAAGTTTCTACGACAACTCCTTTGATACGAAGTGCCCAGATATGGGGAAGAAGAAGAAAAAAAAAATTAATAATACAACCTTACACGCTGTATTACAGGGTATACACAATAATACACTGAACTTACAACCCTTGTCCTGAGGGTTGAAAGGGGGTTGTCATCCTCAAAGACCTAATTTGCAGAACTTAAAACTACGTTGAATAATTTTGCTATCTCAAAATTTTGATTGGAGGTGTTTGGGGAAAATGTGGGCGTGATATGCCCCACGGGCATAACTTACAACCCTTGCCCCGAATGTTTTAGGGGAGTGTCCTCCTCAAAACCATATTCTCTATCTGGAAATCAACTGCGCTGAACAAAATGGCTATCTCAAAATTTTGATTGGATGTGTTTGGGGAAAATGTTGGCATGCTGGGGGCTAAGTGCCCTCATATCACTTTCGACTATTAAAAAGCTGACTAGCCCTTTAAATTTCCAATCAAATGAGCCTTTTTTGTAGTTTCTACGACAAAGCCTTCTATAAAAACCTTATATGCCCCCAGGGCATAACTCACAACCCTTGCCCCGAGGGTTGTGGGGGAGTGTCCTCCTCAAAAAGATATTTTCTATCTGGAAATCAACTACGCTGAACAAAATGGCTATCTCAAAATTTTTATAGGAGGTGTTTGGGGGAATGATGGGCTTGGGGGGGCGAGTTTCCCTCCAATCACTTTCGACTATTAAAAAGGGCACTAGCCATTTGATTTTCCAATCGAATGAGCCTTTTTTGAAGTTTCTACAACAACGCCTTCTATGAAGACCTTATATGTCCCCAGGGCATAACTTACAACCCTTACCCCAAGGGTATTGGGGGAGTGTCCTCCCCAATAACATATTTTCTATCTGGAAATTAACCATGCTTAACAAAATGGGTATCTTAATGTTTTGATTGGATTTTTTTGGGGGAATGATGGGCGTGTTGGGGGAGGGGGCTAGTTGCCCTCCAATCACTTTCGACTATTAAAAAAGACACTAGCCCTTTGAATTTCCAATTGAATGAGTCTTTTTTGAAGTTTCTACGACAACGCCTTATATAAAAACGTTATATGCCCCCAGGGCATAACTTAAAACCCTTGCCCCGAGAGTTCTAGGGGAGTGTCCTCCCCAAAAAGATATTTTCTATGTGGAAATCAACTACGCTGAACAAAATGGCTATCTCAAAAAATTGATTGGATGTGTTTGGGGGAATGATGGGCGTGGGAGGGGGCTACTTGCCCTCAAATCATTTTCGACTATTAAAAAGGGCACTAGCCCTTTGAATTTCCAATCGAATGAGCCTTTTTTGAAGTTTCGACGACAACACTCTCTATAAACACCTTATAAGCCCCCAGGGCGTAACTTAAAACCCTTACCCCGAGGGTTTTGGGGGAGTGTCCTCCTCAAAAACATATTTTCCATCGGGAAAATAACGCTGCTGAACAACAGGGCGCACACCACATTTTTCTTGGTTGTGTTTGGGGGAAGGAGGGGCGTGGGGGGGCTAGTTGCCCTCCAATCACTTTTGACTATTAAAAAGGTCACTAGCCCTTTGAATTTCCAATCTAATGAGCCTTTTTGAAATGTTTACGACAACGACTCCTATACAAACCTGGTATGCTCCCAGGGCATATCTTGAAACCTTGCCCCGAGGGTTGTGGGGGAGTGTCCTCCTCAAAAACATATTTTCTATCAGCATATCAAGTACGCTGAACAAAATGGCTATCTCAAAATTTTGATTGGATGTGTTTGGGGGAATGGTGTGCCTGGGGGGGGGCTAGTTGCCCTCCAATCACTTTCGACTATTAAATAGGGTACTAGCCCTTTGAATTTCCAATCGAATGAGCCTTTTTTGAAGTTTCTACGACAATTACTTATATAAAACGTTATATGCCCCCAGGGCATAACTTAAAACCCTTGCCCCGAGAGTTCTAGGGGAGTGTCTTTCTCAAAAAATTTATTGGAGGTGTTTGAGGGAATGATGGGCGTGGGAGGGGGCTAGTTGCCCTCCAATCATTTTCGACTATTAAAAAGGGCATTAGCCCTCTGAATTCCCAATTGAATGAGCCTTTTTTGAAGTTTTTACGACAACACTTTCTATAAAAACCTTATAAGCCCCCAGGGCGTAACCTAAAACCCTTACCCCGAAGGTTTTTGGGGGAGTGTCCTCCTCAAAAAGATATTTTCTATGTGGAAATCAACTACGCTGAACAAAACGGTTATCTCAAAGTTTTGATTGGATGTATTTGAAGGAATGATTGGCGTGGGGGAGGGGCTAGCTGCCCTCAAATCACTTTTGTCTATTAAAAGGGCACTAGCTAATCTTATTTCCAATCGAAAGAGCCCTTTTCGAAGTTTCTACGACAACTCCTTTGATACGAAGTGCCCAGGCATTGGGAAGAAGAAGAAAAAATAAAAAATAAATAATACAACCTTACCCACTGTATTACAGGGTATTACACAATAATACGCTGAAATTACAACCCTTGTCCTGAGGGCTGAAAGGGGGTTGTCATCCTCAAAGACCTATTTTGCAGAACTTAAAACTAAGTTGAATAATTTGGCTATCTCAAAATTCTGATTGGATGTATTTGGGGAAAATGTGGGCGTGAGAGGGGGGTTAGTTGCCCTCCGATCACTTTCGACTATAAAAAAGGTAGCCCTTTGAATTTCCAATCGAATGAGTCTTTTTTGAAGTTTCTACGACAACGCCCTCTATAAAAACCTTATATGCCCCACGGGAATAACTTACAACCCTTGCCCCGAGGGTTGTGGGGGAGCGCCCTACACAAAAACATATTTACTATCTGGAAATCAAATAAGCTGAACAAAATGGCTATCTCAAAATTTTGATTGGATATGTTTGGGGGAATGATGGGCATGAGGGGGGGGGCTAGCTGTCTTCCAATCACATTCAATTATTAAAATGGGCACTAGCCCTTTGAATTTCCAATCGATTGAGCCTTTTTTGAAGTTTCTACGACAATGCCTTCTATAAAACCTTATATGCCCCCAGGGCATAGCTTAAAACCATTGCCTCGAGGGTTGTGGGGGAGTGTCCTCCTCAAAAAGATATTTTCTATCTGGAAATCAATTACGCTGAACGAAATGTCTTTCTCAAAATTTTGATTGGATGTTTTTGGGGGAATGATGGGCGTGGGAGGGTGGGGGGCTTGTTGCCATCATATCACTTTTAACTATTAAAAAGGGCACTAGCTACTCCAATTTCCAATCAAATTAGCCCTTTTCGAAGTTTCTACGACAACACCTTCTATAAAACCTTATATGCCCTCAGGGCATAACTTAAAACCCTTGCCCCGAATGTTTCAGGGGAATGTCCTCCTCAAAAACATATTTTCTATCTGGAAATCAACTAAACTGAACAAAATGGCTATCTCATAATTTTGATTGGATGTGTTTGGGGAAAATATGGGCATGCTGTGGGTTAGGTGCCCTCATATCACTTTCGACTTTCAGGGCATAACTTACAACCCTTGCCCCGAGGGTTGTGGGGAAGTGTCCTCCCAAAAAAGATATTTTCTATTTGGAAATCAACTACGCTGAACAAAATGGCTATCTCAAAATTTTGATAGGATGTGTTTGAGGGAATGATGGGCGTGGGGGGGGGGGGGGGCTAGTTTCCCTACCATAACTTTAGACTATTTAAAAGGGCACTAGCCCTTTGATTTTCTAATCGAATGAGCCTTTTTTGAAGTTTCTACGACAACGCATTCTGTGAAAACCTTATAAACCGCCAGGCAGAAATTAACACCCTTTCCTAGTGGGTTGTAGGGTTGTGTCATTCTAAAAAAGATATGTTCTATCTGTAAATCAATTACGATGATCAAAATGGCTATATCAAAATTTTGATTGGATGTGTTTGGGGGAATGATTGGCGAGGGGGGAGGGCTAGTTTCCTTTCAATCACTTTCGACTATCAAAAAGGGCACTAGCCCTTAGAATATCCAATCAAATGAGCTTTTTTGAAAATTCTACGACAACGCCTTATATAAAAACGTTATATGCCCCAAGGACATAACTTAAAACCCTTGCACCGAGAATTCTAGGGGAGTGTCCTCCCCAAAAAGATATTTTCGATCTGGAAATCACCTACGCTGAACAAAATGGCTATCTCAAAAAATTGATTGGATGTGTGTGGGGGAATGATGGCCGTGGGAGGGGGCTAGTTGCCCTCCAATCATTTTCAACTATTAAAAAGGGCGCTAGCCCTTTGAATTTCCAATCGAATGAGCCTTTTTTGAAGTTTCTACGACAACGCATTCTATAAAAACTTATAAACCCCAGGGCATAACTTAAAACCCTTGACCCGAGGGTTTTTGGGGGAGCGTCCTACTCAAAAAGATATTTTCTATGTGGAAATCAACTACGCTGAACAAAACGGCTATCTCAAAGTTTTGATTGGATGTGTTTGAAGGAATGTTGGGAGTGGGGGAGGGGCTATTTGCCCTCAAATCACTTTCGTCTATTAAAAAGGGCACTAGCTACCTTTATTTCCAATCGAATGAGCCCTTTTCGAAGTTTCTACGACAACTCCTTTGATACGAAGTGCCCAGATATGGGGACAAAGAAGAAAAAAAAAATTAATAATACAACCTTACACGCTGTATTACAGGGTATTACACAATAATACACTGAACTTACAACCCTTGTCCTGAGGGCTGAAAGGGGGTTGTCATCCTCAAAGACCTAATTTGCAGAACTTACAACTACGTTGAATAATTTGGCTATCTCAAAATTTTGATTGGAGGTGTTTGGGGAAAATATGGGCGTGATATGCTCCACGGGCATAACTTACAACCCTCGCCCCGAATGTTTTAGGGGAGTGTCCTCCTCAAAAAAATATTCTCTATCTGGAAATCAACTACGCTGAACAAAATGGCTATCTCAAAATTTTGATTGGATGTGTTTGGGGAAAATGTGGGCATGCTGGGGGCTAGGTGCCCTCATATCACTTTCGACTATTAAAAAGCAGACTAGCCCTTTAAATTTCCAATCAAATGAGCCTTTTTTGTAGTTTCTACGACAATGCCTTCTATAAAAACCTTATATGCCCCCAGGGCATAACTTACAACCCTTGCCCCGAGGGTTGTGGGGGAGTGTCCTCCTCAAAAAGATATTTTCTATCTGGAAATCAACTACGCTGAACAAAATGGCTCTCTCAAAATTTTAAGAGGATGTGTTTGGGGGAATGATGGGCGTGGGGGGGGCGAGTTTCCCTCCAATCACTTTCGACTATTAAAAAGGGCACTAGCCATTTGAATTTCCAATCGAATGAGCCTTTTTGAAGTTTCTACGACAGCACCTTCTTTAAAAACCTTATATAACCCCAGGGCATAACTTAAAACCCTTGCCCCGAGGGTTGTGGGGGAGTGTCCTCCTCAAAAAGATATTTTCTATATGGAAATCAACTACGCTGAACAAAATGGCTATCTCAAACTTTTGTTTGGATGTGTTTGGGGGAATGATGGGCGTGGGGGGGCTAGTTGCCCTCCAATCACTTTCGACTATTAAAAAGCGCACTAGCCCTTTGAATTTCCAATCGAATGAGCCTTTTTTGAAGTTTCTACGACAATGCCTTATATAAAAATCTTATATGCCCCCAGGGCATAACTTAAAACCCTTGCCCCGAGAGTTCTAGGGGAATGTCCTCCCCAAAAAGTATATTTTCTATCTGGAAATAAACTACGCTGAACAAAATGGCTATCTCAAAAAATCGATTGGATGTGTTTGGGGGAATGATGGGCGTGGGAGGGGGCTACTTGCCCTCCAATCATTTTCGACTATTAAAAAGGGCACTAGCCCTTTGAATTTCCAATCGAGAGAGCCTTTTTTGAAGTTTCTACGACAACACTTTCTATAAAAACCTTATAGGCCCCCAGGGCGTAACTTAAAACCCTTACCCCGAGGGTTTTTGGGAGTGTCCTCCTCAAAAAGATATTTTCTATCTGGAAATCAACTACGCTGAACAAAATGGCTATCTCAAAATTTTGATTGGATTTATTTGGGGGAATGATGGTCGGGGGGGGGGGGGCTAGTTTCCCTCCACTCACTTTCGACTATTAAAAAGGGCAATAGCCCTTTTAATTTCCAATCGAATGAGCCTTTTTTGAAGTTTCTAAGACAACGCTTTCTATAAAACCTTATAAGCCCCCAGGGCATAACTTAAAACCCTTACCCCGAGGGTTTTTGGGGGATTGTCCTCCTCAAAAAGATATTTTCTATGTGGAAATCAACTACGCTGAACAAAAAGGCTATCTCAAAGTTTTGATTGGATGTGTTTGAAGGAATGATGGGCGTGGGGGAGGGGCTAGTTGCTCTCAAATCACTTTCGTCTATTAAAAAGGGCACTAGCTACCTTTATTTCCAATCGAATGAGCCCTTTTCGAAGTTTCTACGACAACTCCTTTGGTACGAAGTGCCCAGGTATGGGGAAGAAGAAAAAAAAAGAAAAATAAATAATACAACCTTACACGCTGTATTACAGGGTATTACACAATAATACGCTGAACTTACAACCCTTGTCCTGAGGGCTGAAAGGGGGCTGTCATCCTCAAAGACCTAATTTGCAGAACTTAAAACTACGTTCGATAATTTGGCTATCTCAAAATTTACATTCGAGGTGTTTGGGGAAAATGTGGGCGTGAGAGGGGGGTTAGTTGCCCTCCGATCACTTTCGACTATAAAAAAGGTAGCCCTTTGAATTTCCAATCGAATGAGCCTTTTTTGAAGTTTCTACCACAACGCCTTCTATAAAAACCTTATATGCCCCACGGGCATAACTTACAACCCTTGCCCCGTGGGTTGTGGGGGAGCGTCCTACACAAAAACATATTTTCTATCTGGAAATCAACTAAGCTGATCAAAATGGCTATCTCAAAATTTGATTGGATGTGTTTGGGGGACTTATGGGCGTGGGGGGAGGGCTAGTTGCCCTCCAATCACTTTCGATTATTAAAATGGGCACTAGACCTTTGAATTTCCAATCGATTGAGCCTTTCTTTGAAGTTTCTACGACAATACCTTCTATAAAACCTTATATGCCCCCAGGGCATAGCTTAAAACCGTTGCCCCAAGGGTTGTGGGGGAGTGTCTTCCTCAAAAAGATATTTTCTATCTGGAAATCAATTACGCTGAACAAAATGTCCATCTCAAAATTTTGATTGCATGTGCTTGGGGGAATGATGGGCGTGGGAAGGGTGGGGGGCTTGTTGCCATCAAATCACTTTCGACTATTAAAAAGGGCACTAGCTACTCCAATTTCCAATCGAATTAGCCCTTTTCGAAGTTTCTACGACAATACCTTCTGTAAAAACCTTATATGCCCTCAAGGCATAACTTAAAACCCTTGCCCCGAATTTTTTAGGGGAATATCCTCCTCAAAAACATATTTTCTATCTGGAAATCAACTACGCTGAACAAAATGGCTATCTCAAAATTTTGATTGGATGTGTTTGGGGAAAATATGGGCATGCTGGGTGCTCGGTGCCCTCATATCACTTTCGACTATTAAAAAGGGGACTAGCCCTTTAAATTTCCAATCAAATGAGCCTTTTTTGTAGTTTCTACGACAACGCCTTCTATAAAAACCTTATATGCCCCCAGAGCATAACTTACAACCCTTGCCCCGAAGGTTTTGTGGGAGTGACCTCCTCAAACAGATATTTTCTATCAGGAAATCAATTCTGCTGAATAAAATAGCTATATACAAATTTTGATTGGATATGTTTGGGGGAATGACAGACATGGGGGGGGGGGCTAGTTGCCCTCGAATTACATTCGACTATTAAAAAGGGCACTAGCCCTTTGAATTTCCAATCGGATGAGCCTTTTTGAAGTTTCTACGACAATGCCTTATATAAAAATCATATATGCCTCCATGGTGTAACTTAAAACCCTTACCCCGAGGGTTTTGGGGAGTGTCCTCCTCAAAAAGATATTGTCTGCGTGGAAATCAACTACGCTGAACAAAATGGCTATCTCAAAATTTTGATTGGATGTGTTTGAAGGAATGATGGGTGTGTGGGAGGGGCTAGGTGCCCTCAACTCACTTTCGACTATTAAAAAGGGTACTAGCCCTTTGAATTTCCATTCGAATGAGCCTTTTTTGAAGTTTCTACGACAATGACTTATATAAAAACGTTATATGCCCCCAGGGCATAACTTAAAACCCTTGCCCCGAGAGTTCTAGGGGAGTGTCTATCTAAAAAATTGATTGGAGGTGTTTGAGGGAACGCTTTCTATAAAAAGCTTATTAGCCCCCAGGGTATAACTTAAACCCTTCCCCCGAGGGTTGTGGGGGAGTGTCCTCCTCAAAAAGAAATTTTCTATGTGGAAATCAACTACGCTGAACAAAACGGCTATCTCAAAGTTTTGATTGGATGTGTTTGAAGGAATGATGGGCGTGGGGGAGGGGCTAGTTGCTCTCAAATCACTTTCGTCTATTAAAAAGGGCACTGGCTACCTTTATTTCCAATTGAATGAGCCCTTTTCGAAGTTTCTACGACAACTCCTTTGGTACGAAGTGCCCAGGTATGGGGAAGAAGAAAAAAAAAGAAAAAAAATAATACAACCTTACACGCTGTATTACAGGGTATTACACAATAATACGCTGAACGTAAAACCCTTGTCCTGAGGGCTGAAAGGGGGTTGTCATCCTCAAAGACCTAATTTGCAGAACTTAAAACTACGTTCAATAATTTGGCTATCTCAAAATTTACATTGGAGGTGTTTGGGGGAAATGTGGGCGTGAGAGGGGGGTTAGTTGCCCTCCGATCACTTTCGACTATAAAAAAGGTAGCCCTTTGAGTTTCCAATCGAATGAGCTTTTTTTGAAGTTTCTACCACAACGCCTTCTATAAAAACCTTATATGCCCCACGGGCATAACTTACAACCCTTGCCCCGTGGGTTGTGGGGGAGCGTCCTACACAATAACATATTTTCTATCTGGAAATCAACTAAGCTGAACAAAATGGCTATCTCAAAATTTGATTGGATGTGATTGGGGGACTGATGGGCGTGTGGGGAGGGGCTAGTTGCCCTCCAATCATTTTCGACTATTAAAAAGGGCACTAGCCCTTTGAATTTCCAATCGAATGAGCCTTTTTTGAAGTTTCTACGACAACACTCTCTATAAAAACCTTATAAGCCCCATGGGCGTAACTTAAAACCCTTGCCCCGAGGGTTTTTGGGCAGTGTCCTCCTCAATAAGATATTTTCTATCTGGAAATCAACTACGTTGAACAAAATGGCTATCACAAAATTTTTATTGGATGTGTTCGGGGGAATGATGGGCGCGGGGGGGGGCTGGTTGCCCTCCAATCACTTTTGACGATTAATAAGGGCACTAGCCCTTTGAATTTCCAATCGAATGAGCCTTTTTTAAAGTTTCTAAGACAACGCCTTCTATAAAAACCTTATATGCCCCCAGGGCATAACTTAAAACCCTTACCCCGAGGGTTTTTGGGGGAGTGTCCTCCTCAAAAAGATATTTTCTATGTGGAAATCAACTACGCTGAACAAAACGGCTATCTCAAAGTTTTGATTGGATGTGTTTGAAGGAATGATGGGCGTGGGGGAGGGGCTAGTTGCTCTCAAATCACTTTCGTCTATTAAAAAGGGCACTAGCTACCTTTATTTCCAATCGAATGAGCCCTTTTTGAAGTTTCTACGACAACTCCTTTGGTACGAAGTGCCCAGGTATGGGGAAGAAGAAAAAAAAAATAAAAATAATACAATCTTACACGCTGTATTACAGGGTATTACACAATAATACGCTGAACTTACAACCCTTGTCCTGAGGGCTGAAAGGGGGTTGTCATCCTCAAAGACCTAATTTGCAGAACTTAAAACTGCGTTCAATAATTTGGCTATCTCAAAATTTACATTGGAGGTGTTTGAGGAAAATGTGGGCGTGAGAGGGGGGTTAGTTGCCCTCCGATCACTTTCGACTATAAAAAAGGTAGCCCTTTGAATTTCCAATCGAATGAGCTTTTTTTGAAGTTTCTACCACAACGCCTTCTATAAAAACCTTATATGCCCCACGGGCATAACTTACAACCCTTGCCCCGTGGGTTGTGGGGGAGCGTCCTACACAAAAACATATTTTCTATCTGGAAATCAACTAAGCTGAACAAAATGGCTATCTCAAAATTTGATTGGATGTTTTTGGGGGACTGATGGGCGTGTGGGGAGGGCTAGTTGCCCTCCAATGACTTTCGATTATTAAAATGGGCACTAGACCTTTGAATTTCCAATCGATTGAGCCTTTCTTTGAAGTTTCTACGACAATACCTTCTATAAAACCTTATATGCCCCCAGGGCATAGCTTAAAACCATTGCCCCGAGGGTTGTGGGGGAGTGTCTTCCTCAAATAGATATTTTCTATCTGGAAATCAATTACGCTGAACAAAATGTCTATCTTAAAATTTTGATTGGATGTGCTTGGGGGAATGATGGGCGTGGGGAGGGTGGGGGGCTTGTTGCCATCAAATCACTTTCGACTATTAAAAAGGGCACTAGCTACTCCAATTTCCAATCGAATTAGCCGTTTTCGAAGTTTCTACGACAATACCTTCTATAAAAACCTTATATGCCCTCAGGGCATAACTTAAAACCCTTGCCCCGAATGTTTTAGGGGAATATACTCCTCAAAAACATATTTTCTATCTGGAAATCAACTACGCTGAACAAAATGGCTATCTCAAAATTGTGATTGGATGTGTTTGGGGAAAATATGGGCATGCTGGGGGCTAGGTGCCCTCATATCACTTTCGACTATTAAAAAGGGGACTAGCCCTTTAAATTTCCAATCAAATGAGCCTTTTTTGTAGTTTCTACGACAATGCCTTCTATAAAAACCTTTTATGCCCCCAGGGCATAACTTACAACCCTTTCCCCGAGGGTTGTGGGGGAGTGTCCTCCTCCCAATGGTTATCTCAAACTTTTGATAGGATGTGTTTGGATGAATGATGGGCTTGTGGGGGGGCTAGTTTCCCTCCTATCACTTTTGACTATTTAAAAGGGCACTAGCCCTTTGATTTTCCAATCTAATGAGCCTTTTTTGAAGTTTCTACGACAACGCCTTCTATAAAAACCTTATATGCCCTCAGGGCATAATTTACACCCCTTGCCCTATGGGTTTTGGGGGAGTGTCTTCCTCAAAAGATATTTCATATCTGGAAAACATCTACGATGAATGAAAAGACTCTCTCAAAATTTTGAGTCGATGGGTGGACAGAAAGAGTGACCATGGGAGGGGGGCTATTTGCCCATCAAACACTTTCGACTGTCCAAATAAGACCTAGTCCGGGGTCTCTATCATTAATTGAGTTTTTTTGAAGTTTCTGCGACAACGCCTTCTTTAAAAACCTTATATGCCCCCAGGGCATAACTTAAAACCCTTGCCCCAAGAGTTCTAGGTGAGTGTTCTCCTTAAAAAGATATTTTCTATCTGGAAATCAAATACGCTGAACAAAATGGCTATCACAAAATTTTTGATTGGATGTGTTTGGGGGAATGATGGGCGTGGGAGGAGGCTAGTTGCCCTCCAATCATTTTAGACTATTAAAAAAGGCACTAGCCCTTTGAATTTCCAATTGAATGAGCCTTTTTTGAAGTTTCTACGACAACATTTTCTATAAAAACCTTATAAGCCCCCAGGGCATAACTTAAAAGCATAACTTAATAACTTTTTTTGGGGAGTGTCCTCCTCAAAAAGATATTTTCTATGTGGAAATCAACTACGCTGAACAAAACGAGTACCTCAAAATTTTTGATTGGATGTGTTTGAAAGAATGTTGGGCGTGGGGAGGGGCAAGTTGCCCTCAAATCACTTTCGTCTATTCAAAAGGGCACGCTGTATTACAGGGTATTACACAATAATACGCTGAACGTAAAACCCTTGTCCTGAGGGCTGAAGGGGGGTTGTCATCCTCAAAGACCTAATTTGCAGAACTTAAAACTACGTTGAATAATTTTGCTATCTCAAAATTTTGATTGGATGTGTTTGGGGTAAACATGGGCGTGAGAGGGGGGTTAGTTGCCCTCCAGTCACTTTCGACTATAAAAAAGGTAGCCCTTTGAATTTCCAATCGATTAAGCCTTTTTTGAATTTTTACGACAATGCCTCCTATAAAAAACTTATATGCCCCCACGGCATAACTTAAAACCCTTGCCCCGAGGGTCGTAGGGAGTTTCCTCCTCAAAAATATATTTTCTATCTGGAAATCAACTACGCTGAAAATTTTGATTGGATGTGTTTGGGGGAATGATGGGCGTGGGAGGGGCCTAGTTGCCCTCCAATCACTTTCCACTATTAAAAAGGGTACTAGCCCTTTGAATTTCCAATCAAGTGAGCCTTTTTTGAAGTTTCTACGACAACGCTTTCTATAAAACCTTATATGCCCCCAGGGCATAGCTTAAAACCATCGCCCCGAGGGTTGTGGGGGGCGTCCTCCTCAAAAAGATATTGTCTATCTGGAAATCAATTACGCTGAACAAAATGTGTATCTCAAAATTTTGATTGGATGTGTTTGGGGGAATGATGGGCGTTGTGAGGGTGGGGGCTTGTTGCCCTCAAATTACTTTCGACTATTAAAAGAGGCACTAGCTACTCCAATTTCCAATCGAATTAGCCATTTTCGAAGTTTCTACGACAACACCTTCTATAAAAACCTTCTATAACACCCTTTTGAGAGTGTCCTTCTAAAAAACATATTTTCTATCTGGAAATCAACTACGCTGAACACAATGGCTATCTCAAAATTTTGATTGGATGTGTTTGGGAAAAATATGGGCATGCGGGGGGCTAGGTGCCCTCATATCACTTTCGACTATTAAAAAGGGCACTAGCCCTTTGAATTTCCAATCAAATGAGCCTTTTTTTTAGTTTCTACGACAATGCCTTCTATAAAAACCTTATATGCCCCCAGGGCATAAGTTACAACCCTTGCCCCGAGGGTTGTGGTGGAGTGTCCTCCTCAAAAATATATTTTATATATGGAAATCAACTACGCTGAACAAAATGGATATCTCAAAATTTTGATTGGATGTGTTTGAAGGAATGATGGGCGTGGGGGGGGGGCTAGTTGCCCTCCAATCACTTTTCTCTATTAAAGAGGGCACTAGCTACTCCAATTTCTACGAAAATTCTTTCAAGTTTCTACGACAGCGCTTTCTATAAAAACCTTATATTTCCCCAGGGAATAATTTAAAACCCTTGCCCCGAGGGTTGTAGAGGAGGATCCTCCTCAAAACCATATTTTCTATATGGAAATAAATTACGCTGAACAAAATGGCTATCTCAAAATTTTGATTGGATGTGTTTGTGGGAATAATGGGCGTGGGGGGGGGGCTAGTTGCCCTCAAATCACTTTCGTCTATGAAAAAGGGCACTAGCTACTCTTATTTCCAATCGAATGAGCCTTTTTCGATGTTTTTAAGACAACTCCTTTGATACGAAGTGCCCGGGTATGGAGAAGAAGAATAAAAAAGAAAAATATATAATACAACCTTACACGCTGTATTACAGGGTATTACACAATAATACGCTGAACTTACAACCCTTGTCCTAAGGGCTGTGAGGGGTTTGTCATCCTCAAAGACCTAATTTACAGAACTTAAAACTACGTTGAATAATGTGGCTATCTCAAAATGTTGGTTGGATGTGTCTGGGGAAAATCTGGGCGTGTGAGGGGGGCTTGTTGCCCTACAATCACTTTCGACTATTAAAAAGGGCACTAGCCCTTTGATTTTCCAATCGAATGAGGCTTTTTTGAAAATTCTATGACAACACCTTCTATGAAAATCTTATATACCCCCAGGGCATAGCTTAAAACTCTTGCCCCGAGGGTTGTAGGGGAGTGACCTCCTCAAAAAGATATTTTCTATCGGGAAATCAACTGCGCTGAACAAAATGAATATCTCAAAATTTTGATTAAATTTGTTTGGGGGAATGATGGGCGGGGGGTGGGGGGCTAGTTGCCCTCCAATCACTTTCGACTATTAAAAAGGGCACTAGCTACTCCAATTTCCAATCGAATTAGCCTTTACGAAGTTTCTACGACAATGTCTTCTATAAAAACCTTATATGCCCCCAGGGCGGGACTTAAATCCTTGCCCCGAGGGTTGTAGGGGAGTTTCCTCCTCAAAAACATATTTTCTATCTGGAAATAAACTACGCTGAATAAAATGGCTATCTGAAAATTTTAATTGGATGTTTTTGGGGAAAATGTGGGCATGGGGGGGGGCTAGGTGCCCCCAGATCACTTTAGACTATTAAAAAGGGCACTAGCCTTTTGAATTTCCAATCAAATGAGCCTTTTTTGAAGTTTCTACGACAACGCCTTCTATAAAAACCATATACGCCCCCAGGGCATAAATTACAACCCTTGCCCAGAGGGTTGTGGGGGAGTGTCCTCCTCAAAAAGATATTTCATATCTGGAAATCAACTACGCTGAACAAAATGGCTGTCTCCAAATTTTGATTGGATGTGTTTTGGGGAATGATGGGCGTGGGGGGGCTAGTTGTCCTCCAATCACTTTCGACTATTAAAAAGGACACTAGCCCTATGAAATTTCTAATCAAATGAGCCTTTTTTGAAGTTTCTACGACAATGCTTTCTATAAAAACCTTATATTTCCCCAGGGAATAATTTAAAACCATTGCCCCGAGGGTTTTAGAGGAGGATCCTCCTCAAAACCATATTTTCTATATGGAAATCAATTACGCTGAACAAAATGGCTATCTCAAAATTTTGATTGGATGTGTTTGTGGGAATGATGGGCGTGGGGGGAGGGGGGCTAGTTGCCTTCAAATTACTTTCGTCTATGAAAAAGGGCACTAGCTACTCTTATTTCCAATCGAATGAGCCCTTTTCGATGTTTCTAAGACAACTCCTTTGATACGAAGTGCCCGGGTATGGAGAAGAAGAAGAAAAAAGAAAAATATATAATACAACCTTACACGCTGTATTACAGGGTATTACACAATAATACGCTGAACTTACAACCCTTGTCTTAAGGGCTGTTAGGGGTTTGTCATCCTCAAAGACCTAATTTACATAACTTAAAACTACGTTGAATAATGTGGCTATCTCAAAATTTTGGTTGGATGTGTCTGAAGAAAATGTGGGCGTGTGAGGGGGGCTTGTTGCCCTACAATCACTTTCGACTATTAAAAAGGGCACTAGCCCTTTGATTTTCCAATCGAATGAGGCTTTTTTGAAAATTCTACGACAACGCCTTCTATAAAAATCTTATATACCCCCAGGGCATAACTTAAAACTCTTGCCCCGAGGGTTGTGGGGGAGTGACCTCCTCAAAAAGATATTTTCTATCGGGAAATCAACTGCGCTGAACAAAATGAATATCTCAAAATTTTGATTAAATTTGTTTGGGGGAATGATGGGCGTGGGGGCGGGGCTAGTTGCCCTCCAATCACTTTCGACTATTAAAAAGGGCACTAGCCCTTTGAATTTCCAATCGAATGAGTTTTTTTGAGCTTTCTACGACAATGCCTTATATAAAAACGTTATATGCCCCCAGGGCATAACTTAAAACCCTTGCCCCGAGAGTTCTAGGTGAGTGTCCTCCTTAAAAAGATATTTTCTATCTGGAAATCAAATACGCTGAACAAAATGGCTATCTACAAAATTTTGATTGGATGTGTTTGGGGGAATCATGGGCGTGGGGGGGGGTTAGTTGCGCTCCAATCACTTTCGACTTTTAAAAAGGGCACTAGCCCTTTGAATATCCAATCGAATGAGCCTTTTTTAAAGTTTCTATGACAAAACTTTTTATAAAAGCCTTATATGCCCCAACGGCATTAATTACAACCCTTAACCCGAGGGTTTTTTGGGGAGTGTCCTCCTCAAAAAGATATTTTCTATGTGGAAATCAACTACGCTGAACAAAACGGCTATCTCAAAAGTTTTGATTGGATGTGTTTGAAGGAATGATGGGCGTGGGGAGGGGCTAGTTGCCCTCAAATCACTTTCGTCTATTAAAAAGGGCACTAGCTACCTCTTATTTCCAATCGAATGAGCCCTTTTCGAAGTTTCTACGACAACTCCTTTGATACGAAGTGCCCAGGTATGGGGAAGAAGAAGAAAAAAGAAAAATAAATAATACAACCTTACACGCTGTATTACAGGGTATTACACAATAATACGCTGAACTTACAACCCTTGTCCTGAGGGCTGAAAGGGGGTTGTCATCCTCAAAGACCTAATTTGCAGAACTTAAAACTACGTTGAATAATTTGGCTATCTCAAAATTTTGATTGGAGGTGTTTGGGGAAAATGTGGGCGTGAGAGGGGGGTTAGTTGCCCTCCAGTCACTTTCGACTATAAAAAAGGTAGCCCTTTGAATTTCCAATCGATTAAGCCTTTTTTGAATTTTTACTACAATGCCTCCTATAAAAACCTTATATGCCCCCACGGCATAACTTAAAACCCTTGCCCCGAGGGTCGTGGAGGAGTTTCCTCCTCAAAAATATATTTTCTATCTGGAAATAAACTACGCTGAACAAAAAGGCTATCTCAAAATTTTGATTGGATGTGTTTGGGGGAATGATGGGCGTTTGGGAGGGGCCTAGTTGCCCTCCAATCACTTTTGACTATTAAAAAGGGCACTAGCCCTTTGAATTTCCAATCGAATGAGCCTGTTTTGAAGTTTTTACGACAACGCTTTCTGTATAAACCTTATAAGCCCCCAGGGCATAACTTAAAACCGTTACCCCGAGGGTTTTGGGGAGTGTCCTCCTCAAAAACATATTTTCTATCTGGAAATCAACTACGCCGAACAAAATGGCTATCTCGATATTTTGATTAGATGTATTTGGGGGACTAATGGACGTGGGGGGGGGGCTAGTTGCCATCAAATCACTTTTGACTATTAAAAAGGGCACTAGCTACTCTTAATTTCCAATCGAATGAGCCCTTTTCGAAGTTTCTACGACAACTCCTTCTGATACGAACCAGTATGCCGAAGGGATAAATAAAAACCTTACCCTGAAGGGTTTATGAGAGTGTCCTTCCTCAGAAAAGATATTTATCTATCTAGAAATCAACTACGCTGAACACAATGGCTATCTCAAAATTTTGATTGGATGTGTTTGGGAAAAATATGGGCATGCGAGGGGCTAGTTGCCCTCCGATCACTTTCGACTATTAAAAAGGCACTAGCCCTTTGAATTTCCAATCGAATGAGCCTTTTTTGAAGTTTCTACCACAATGCCTTCTATAAAAACCTTATATGCCCCACGGGCATAAGTTACAACCCTTGCCCCGAGGGTTGTGGAGGAGTGTCCTCCTCAATAACATATTTTCTATCTGGAAATCAACTACAGCTGAACAAAATGGCTATCTCAAAATTTTGATTGGATGTGTTTGGGGGAACTGATGGGCGTGTGGGGAGGGCTAGTTGCCCTCCAATCACTTTTCGACTATTAAAAAGGGCACTAGCCACTTTGAATTTCCAATCGAATAAGCCTTTTTTGAAGTTTATACGACAACACTTTCTATAAAAACCTTATATGCCCCCAGGGCATAACTTAAAACCCTTGCCCCGAGGGTTTGTAGAGGAGGTTCCTCCTCAAAAAGATATTTTCTATGTGGAAATCAACTACGCTGAACAAAACGAGCTACCTCAAAATTTTGATTGGATGTGTTTGAAAGAATGATGGGCGTGGGGAGGGGCAAGTTGCCCTCAAATCACTTTCGTCTATTCAAAAGGGCACTAGCTAGTCTTATTTCCAATCGAATGAGCCCTTTTCGAAGTTTCTACGACAACTCCTTTGATACGAAGTGCCCGGGTATGGAGAAGAAGAAGAAAAAAGAAAAATAAATAATACAACCTTACACGCTGTATTACAGGGTATTACGCAATACGCTGAACTTACAACCCTTGTCCTGAGGGCTGAAAGGGGGTTGTCATCCTCAAAGACCTAATTTGCAGAACTTAAAACTACGTTGAATAATTTGGCTATCTCAAAATTTTGATTGGATGTGTTTGGGGTAAACATGGGCGTGAGAGGGGGGTTAGTTGCCCTCCAGTCACTTTCGACTATAAAAAAGGTAGCCCTTTGAATTTCCAATCGATTAAGCCTTTTTGAATTTTCTACGACAATGCCTTCTATAAAAACCTTATATGCCCCCACGGCATAACTTAAAACCCTTGCCCCGAGGGTTGTAGGGGAGTGTCCTCCTCAAAAATATATTTTCTATCTGGAAATCAACTACGCTGAACAAAATTGCTATCTCAAAATTTTGATTGGATGTCTTTGGGGGAATGATGGGCGTGGGAAGGTCTTGTTGCCCTCCAATCATTTTCCACTATTAAAAGGGCATTAGCCCTTTGAATTTCCAATCGAATGAGCCTTTTTTGAAGTTTCGACGACAACGCTTTCTATAAAACCTTATATGCCCCCAGGGGATAGCTTAAAACCATCGCCCCGAGGGTTGTGGGGGGGTGTCCTCCTCAAAAAGATATTTTCTATCTGGAAATCAATTACGCTGAACAAAATGTGTATCTCAAAATTTTGTTTGGATGTGTTTGGGGGAATGATGGGCGTTGGGAGGGTGGGGGGCTTGTTGCCCTCAAATCACTTTCGACTATTAAAAAGGGCACTAGCTACTCCAATTTCCAATCAAATTAGCCATTTTCGAAGTTTCTACGATAACACCTTCTATAAAAACCTTCTATAACACCCTTTTGAGAGTGTCCTTCTCAAAAACATATTTTCTATCTGGAAATCAACTACGCTGAACACAATGGCTATCTCAAAATTTTGATTGGATGTGTTTGGGAAAAATATGGGCATGCTGGGGGCTAGGTGCCCTCATATCACTTTCGACTATTAAAAAGGGCACTAGCCCTTTGAATTTCCAATCAAATGAGCCTTTTTTTTAGTTTCTACGACAATGCCTTCTATAAAAACCTTATATGCCCCCAGGGCATAAGTTACAACCCTTGCCCCGAGGGTTGTGGTGGAGTGTCCTCCTCAAACAGATATTTTCTATCTGGAAATCAACTACACTGAACAAAATGGCTATCGCAAAATTTTGATTGGATGTGTTTGAAGGAATGATGGGCGTGGGGGGGGGGGCTAGTTGCCCTCCAATCACTTTTCTCTATTAAAGGGGGCACTAGCTACTCCAATTTCTACGAAAATGCTTTCAAGTTTCTACGACAGCGCTTTCTATAAAAACCTTATATTTTCCCAGGGAATAATTTAAAACCATTGCTCCGAGGGTTGTAGAGGAGGATCCTCCTCAAAAACATATTTTCTATATGAAGATAAACTACGCTGAACAAAATGGCTATCTCAAAATTTTGATTGGATGTGTTTGTGGGAATAATGGGCGTGGGGGGGGGGCTAGTTTCCCTCAGATCACTTTCGTCTATGAAAAAGGGCACTAGCTACTCTTATTTCCAATCGAATGAGCCTTTTTCGATGTTTTTAAGACAACTCCTTTGATACGAAGTATATAATACAACCTTACACGCTGTATTACAGGGTATTACACAATAATACGCTGAACTTACAACCCTTGTCCTAAGGGCTGTGAGGGGTTTGTCATCCTCAAAGACCTAATTTACAGAACTTAAAACTACGTTGAATAATGTGGCTATCTCAAAATTTTGGTGGGATGTGTTTGGGGAAAATATGGGTATGTGAGGGGGGTTTGTTGCCCTACAATCACTTTCGACTATTAAAAAGGGCACTAGCCCTTTGAATTTCCAATCGAATGAGGCTTTTTTGAAAATTCTATGACAACGCCTTCTATGAAAAGCTTATATACCCCCAGGGCATAACTTAAAACTCTTGCCCCGAGGGTTGTGGAGGAGTGACCTCCTCAAAAAGATATTTTCTATCGGGAAATCAACTGCGCTGAACAAAATGAATATCTCAAAATTGTGATTAAATTTGTTTGGGGGAATGATGGGCGTGGGGGGCGGGGCTAGTTGCCCTCCAATCACTTTCGACTATTAAAAAGGGTACTAGCTACTCCAATTTCCAATCGAATTAGCCTTTACGAAGTTTCTACGAAAATGTCTTCTATAAAAACCTTATATGCCCCCAGGGCGGGACTTAAATCCTTGCCCCGAGGGTTGTAGGGGAGTGTCCTCCTCAAAAACAAATTTCCTATCTAGAAATCAACTACGCTGAACAAAATGGCTATCTGAAAATTTTAATTAGATGTTTTTGGGGAAAATGTGGGCATGGGGGGGGGCTAGGTACCCCCAGATCACTTTAGACTATTAAAAAGGGCTCTAGCCTTTTGAATTTCCAATCAAATGAGCCTTTTTTGAAGTTTCTACGACAACGCCTTCTATAAAAACCATATACGCCCCCAGGGCATAAATTACAACCCTTGCCCAGAGGGTTGTGGGGGATTGTCCTCCTCAAAAAGATATTTCATATCTGAAAATCAACTACGCTGAACAAAATGGCTATCTCAAAATTTTGATTGAATGTGTTTTGGGGAATGATGGGCGTGGGGGGGGGCTAGTTGTCCTCCAATCCCTTTTGACTATTAAAAAGGGTACTAGCTGCTTAAATTTCTAATCAAATGAGCTTGTTTTGAAGTTTCTACGACAATGCTTTCTATAAAAACCTTATATTTCCCCAGGGAATAATTTAAAACCCTTGCCCCGAGGGTTTTAGAGGAGGATCCTCCTCAAAACCATATTTTCTATATGGAAATCAATTACGCTGAACAAAATGGCTATCTCAAAATTTTGATTGGATGTGTTTGTGGGAATGATGGGCGTGGGGGGGAGGGGGGGGCTAGTTGCCCTCAAATCACTTTCGTCTATGAAAAAGGGCACTAGCTACTCTTATTTCCAATCGAATGAGCCCTTTTCGATGTTTTTTAGACAACTCCTTTGATACGAAGTGCCCGGGTATGGAGAAGAAGAAGAAAAAAGAAAAATATATAATACAACCTTACACGCTGTATTACAGGGTATTACACAATAATACGCTGAACTTACAACCCTTGTCTTAAGGGCTGTTAGGGGTTTGTCATCCTCAAAGGCCTAATTTACATAACTTAAAACTACGTTGAATAATGTGGCTATCTCAAAATTTTGGTTGGATGTGTCTGGGGAAAATGTGGGCGTGTGAGGGGGGTTTGTTGCCCTACAATCACTTTCGACTATTAAAAAGGGCACTAGCCCTTTGAATTTCCAATCGAATGAGGCTTTTTTGAAAATTCTATGACAACACCTTCTATGAAAAGCTTATATACCCCCAGGGCATAACTTAAAACTCTTGCCCCGAGGGTTGTGGAGGAGTGACCTCCTCAAAAAGATATTTTCTATCGGGAAATCAACTGCGCTGAACAAAATGAATATCTCAAAATTTTGATTAAATTTGTTTGGGGGAATGATGGGCGTGGGGGGCGGGGCTAGTTGCCCTCCAATCACTTTCGACTATTAAAAAGGGCACTAGCTACTCCAATTTCCAATCGAATTAGCCTTTACGAAGTTTCTACGACAATGTCTTCTATAAAAACCTTGTATGCCCCCAGGGCGGGAATTAAATCCTTGCCCCGAGGGTTGTAGGGGAGTTTCCTCCTCAAAAACATATTTTCTATCTGGAAATCAACTACGCTGAACAAAATGGCTATCTGAAAATTTTAATTGAATGTTTTTGGGGAAAATGTGGGCATGGGGGGGGGGGGGCTAGGTACCCCCATATCACTTTTGACTATTAAAAAGGGCTCTACCCTTTTGAATTTCCAATCAAATGAGCCTTTTTTGAAGTTTTTACGACAACGCCTTCTATAAAAACCATATACGCCCCCAGGGCATAAATTAAAACTCTTGCCCCGAGGGTTGTGGGGGAGTGTCCTCCTCAAAAAGATATTTGCTATCTGGAAATCAACTACGCTGAACAAAATGGCTATCTCATATTTTTTATTGCCCGGGTGGGGGGTAAGGATGGGCGTGGGGGGGGGGCTAGATGGACTCCAATTACTTTTGACTACTAAAAAAGGCACGAGCCCTGTGAATCTTCAATCCAATGAGCCTGTTTTGAAGTTTCTACGACAACGCCTTCTATAAAAACCTTATATGCCCCAGGGCATAACTTAAAACCCTTGCCGCGAGGGCTGAGGGGGAGCGTTGTCTTCAAAAACATATTTTCTATCTGTAAATAAACTATGGGATGTGTTTGGGGGAACGATGGGCGTTGGCGGGGGGGGGGGGGGCTAGCTACCCTTTAATCACTTTCGACTATTAAAAATGACTATTTCGACTATTAAAGGGCATTAGCTATTCCAATTTCTAATTTAATTGGCCCTTTTCGAAGTTATTACGACAACACCTTTTATAAAACCCTTATATGCCCCCAGGGGGGACTTAAAATCCTTGCCCCGAGGGTTGTAGGGGAGTGTCCTCCTCAAAGATATATTTTCTATCTGGAAATCAACTACGCTGAACAAAATAGCTGCCTCAAAATTTTGATTGGATGTGTTTGGGGAAAAGGTGGGCGTGGGGGGATGCTAGTTGCCCTCCAATCACTTTAGACTATTAAAAAGGGCACTAGCCCTTTTAATGTCCAATCGAATAAGCCTTTCTTGAAATTTCTACGACAACGCCTTCTATAAAAACCTTATATGCCCCCAGGGCATAACTTAAAACCCTTGCCCCGAGGATTGTAGGGGACTGTCCTCCTCAAAAACATATTTTCTATCTGGAAATCAACTACTACGCTGAACAAAATGGCTATCTCAAATTTTGATTGGATGTGTTTGGGGGACTAGTTGGGGGAGGGCTAGTTGCCCTCCAATCACTTTCGACTATTAAAAATGGCACTGGCCCTCCAATCACTGTCGACTATTAAAAAGGGCACTAGCTACTCCCATTTCCAATCGAATGAGCCCTTTATCGAAGTTTCTATGACAATTACGTCGATACAAAGTGCCCGGGTATGGGGAAGGAAAAAGAAAAATAAATAATACATGGTGGCCACATCGTTCTTTATTTAGGCAGCGCTATCGCGCTGCCTATGATCTTACATCTCACTGATGTTAGCAGGAAGTGTGAAAACCGCCACTTTTCTGCCATATAGAACAATGATGAGAAAACTTTGTAGATCTACTCATCATTGTTCTCAGACGGCTAATCAGAGCAGAACGATAAAAGACGTTTGAAAAAAAACAACCAAAGATGTAAGATCTTTGTTCAAAGGTTTCACTTTTAAGCGTTTTCTGACAAAAAATGTAAAGGGCTAGGCACACGTAGCTGATTTCGGGAACCGATTTCAGCAAGGGTGTATTCCACGTCGATTGATTCTAATTAATGATGCTAAAAGGCGGGGTTTAGTGACGATTTTTCGGTGATTAATCATCATTATTTACGTTCTAGACAAGGAATGTACTAGGGCTTTAGAGCTTTTGGCATATAATTAATCGTATTTAATGATTATCGTAAAAATCTTAATTAATGATGGTTAATCACCGAAAAACGTCGCTAAGCCCCGCCTCAGCTACGTGTGCCTAGCCCTTAAAGTGCCGTTTTTTCACTCATCAATGTGCTAAAAAAGTTTCAGGCCGAGAAGCGAACATTTTAAAATAGAAACACCTTGTCGCCATGAATTTCAAGAAAACTACAATAAGGCAACAGACTAAGCTGAAGCACAGCGTAACTGAAGCGTCTCAGTATTGGTCTCATTTGTCGGTATGTTTGGGAGATTTTAAGAATGTGATATATTAACATATGTAATTAGGCCTACCCAGTGCTAGAAAGACTAGGCTAGAAAAATGCTAGGCTATCCCAAAAAATATAGCCTACCATAGAACATATACCTCGAACATAATTAAAGCATATAGACAATAATTGGTGGTAAAATTCTACTTTAGTTACTTTTGGCTATCTTGGAAAGGGGTTGGGCTAGGAAAATGAAACTTTCAGGGATGCATCTACATGCTAAGGTAGGCTATGTCCTGGGAAGGTACTTTGGAGTACCTACCTCCACTAATCCCCCCCTCTATATAATGGTAAATTACTGCACATCACTAGTTGTTTTAGCTCATATTTCATCCTATATTACTACATAATTATAAATCACTGCTTACCTTACACAACTTCACCTTTTAACCTTGTTCATTAAGATATATTCCAAAATACTATTTTCATTGTAGGCCATCTAATTGCCTACCCACGCTGACTTTGGTCATGGTGTAATGAAACCGGGTTTGTTGTGATGTCACAACTTTATTTATCATAATCCCTTACCCTTAAGGGTAGCATGCAGGTGCCAAACAACTCTTGTGTTGATAGACATTTAAACTTTGTTAATTAGGGAAAGAATTTAACTAGCGATAGACAAGTATAAAAAACCGAATCGTTTTTAAAGGACAAATTATGTTATCGGAAGAGGTTTTTGAAATCCCCTTTCCCCCCAAACTCAAAATTTTCGTAAATTATAATTTAGAAGCTTTTTTAATATTTCTATAACACTAATAGATAGAGCGCTACAAATATTAGAATCAGCTTCAGAGGACAAATTATATTTATGGGAAGATGTTTTTGAAATCCCCCTTCCCCCCAAACTCAAAATTTTACTTTAGAAGCTTTTTTAAATATTTGTAAAGTGCTAAGACATAGAGCACTACAGACATCATAATCGACTTTAGAGGACAATTTATGTCATGAGAAGATGTTTTTGAAACCCCCCTTCCCCCAAACTCAAGATTTTCCAAAATTATACTTTAGAAGCTTTTTAAATATTTCTAAAGCGCTAAGACATAGAGTGCTACAAACATCAGAATTAACTTTAGAGGACAAGTTATGTCATGGGAAGATGTTTTCAAAATCCCCCTTCCCCCCAAACTCAAATTTTCCAAAATTTTACTTTAGAAGCTTTTTTAAATATTTCTAAAGCGCTAAGACATAGAGCATTACAATCATCAGAATCAACATTAGAGGACAAATTATGTTATGGGAAGATGTTCTTGAAATCCCCCTTCCCCCCAAACTCAAAATTTTCCAAAATTCTACTTTAGAAGCTTTTTAAATATTTCTAAAGCACTAATAGATAGCTACAAATATCAGAATTGACTTTAGAGGACAATTTAAGTCATGGGAAGATGTTTTTGAAATCCCCCTTCCCCCCAAACTCAAAATTTTACTTTAGAAGCTTTTTTGGTAAATGTGGTAAAATTCTACTTTAGTTACTCTTGGTTATCTTGGTTGGGTTAGGAAAATGAAGCTTTCAGGAATGGATGTACATGCTAAGGTATGTCCTGGGCAGGTACTTTGAAGTACCTACCTCCACTCATCCCCCCCTCTATTTAATGGTAAATTACTGCACATTACTAGTTGTTTAGGCTCATATTTGATCCTATATTACTATCATAATTATAAATCATTGCTTACCTTACACAACTTCAGCTTTTAATCTTGTTAATGAAAATATATTTAACAATCGTTTTTCCATTATAAGCCATTTAATTTTCTACCCATGCTGACTTTGGTTATGGTATAATGAAAGCAGTCTGTGATGTCACAACTTTGTTTATCATAACCCCTTAAGGGTAGCATGCAGGTGGCAAGTGTTGATAAGCCATTTAAACTTTATTAATTAGGGAAAGGATTTGACAAGAGATAGACCAGTAAAAATAACCAAAAAATTCTACTTTAGAAGCTTTTAAAATATTTCTAAAGCACTAAAAGATAGAGTTCTAAAAACATCAGAATCAACTTCAGAAGACACGTTATATCACAGGAAGAGGTTTTTGAAATCCCCCTTCCCCCCAAACTCAAAATCTTCTAAAATTCTACTTTAGAAGCTTTTTTAAATATTTCTAAAGCGCTAAGACATAGAACACTACAAACATCAGAATCAACTTTAGAGGACAATTTATGTCATGGGAAGATGTTTTTGAAATCCCCCTTTGCCCCAAACTCAAAATTTTCCAAAATTCTGATGTTTGTAGCGCTCTATGTCTTAGCACTTTAGAAATATGAAGTAGAATTTTGGAAAATTTTGTGTTTGGGGGGAAGGGGGATTTCAAGAACGTCTTCCCATAACATAATTTGTCCTCTAAAGTTGATTCTGATGTTTGTAATGCTCTGTGTCTTAGCGCTTTAGAAATATTTAAAAAAGTTTCTGAAGTAGAATTCTGGAAAATTTTGAGTTTGTGGGGAAGGGGGATTTCAAAAACATCTACCCATGACAAAAATTGTCCTCTATAGTTGATTCTGATGTTTGTAGTGCTCTATGTCTTAGCACTTTACAAATATTTAAAAAAGCTTCTGAAGTAGAATTTTGGAAAATTTTGAGTTTGGGGGGAAGGGGGATTTCAAAAACATCTTTCCATGACATAACTTGTCTTCTAAATTCAATTCTGATGTTTGAAGCCCTCTATCAATTAGTGCTTTAGAAATATTTATGTATTCCCATAACATAATTTGTCCTCTAAAGTTGATTCTGATTTTTAATGCTCTATGTCTTAGCACTTTAGAAATATTTAAAAAAGCTTCTAAAGTAAAATTTTGAGTTTGGGGGGAAGGGGGATTTCAAAAACATCTTCCCATGACATAAACGGTCCTCTAAAGTCTATTCTGATATTTTTAGTACTCTATGTCTTAGCTCTTTACAAATATTTAAAAAGGCTTCTGAATTAGAATTTTGGAAATTTTTGAGTTTGGGGGAGGGGGATTTCAAAAACATCTTCCCATGACATAAATTGTCCTCTTAAGTCAATTCTGATGTTTGTAGCGCTCTGTCTTAGCACTTTACAAATATTTAAAAAAGCTTCTGAAGTAGAATTTTGGAAAATTTTGAGTTTGGGGGGAAGGGGGATTGCAAGAACATCTTTCTATAACAAACATTTTTCTCTAAAGTTGATTCTGATTCTGCAGCGCACTATGTCTTAGCCCTTTAGAAATAATTAAAAAAACTTATAAAGTAAAATGTTGAGTTTGGGGGGGAGAAGGATTTAAAAAACATCTTCCCATTAAATAAATTGTCCTCTAAAGTCGATTCTGATATTTGTAGTGCTCTATGTCTTAGCGCTTTAGAAATATTTAAAAAAGCTTCTAAAGTAGAATTTTAGAAAATTTTGAGTTTGGGGGGATTTCAAAAACCTCTTCCCATGATATAACGTGTCCTCTGAAGTCGATTCTGATGTTTTTAGCACTCATCTTTTAGTGCTTTAGAAATATTTTAAAAGCTTCTAAAGTAGAATTTTAGAAAATTTTGAGTTTGGGTGGAAGGGGGATTTCAAAACCATCTTCCCATGACATAATTTGTTCTCTAAAAATAATTTGGTTATTTTAACTGGTCTGTCTCTTGTCAAATCCTATTCCTAATTAATAAAGTTTAAATAGCTTATCTACACTTGCCACCAGCATGCTACCCTTAAGGGCTTATGATAAACAAAGTTGTGACATCACAGACCCGCTTTCATTATACCATAACCAAAGTCAGCATTGGAAGAAAATTAAATGGCTTATAATGGAAATAGAATTTTGGAAAATATTTTAATAAAAAAGCTGAAATTGTGTAAGGTAAGCAGTGATTTATAATTATGATAGTAATATAGGATGAAATGTGAGCAAAAACAACTAGTAATGTGCAGTAATTTACCATTATATAGAGAGGGGGGATGAGTGGACATAGGTACTTCAAAGTACCTTCCCAGGACATACCTTAGCATGTACATCCATCCCTGAAAGTTTCATTTTCCTAACCCAACCCCTTTCCAAGATAGCCAAAAGTAACTAAAGTAGGATTTTACTGAAATAGAAATTGGGAATATATTTGAATGAACAAGGTTAAAAGCTGAAGTTGTGTAAGGTAAGCAGTGATTTATAATTATGATAGTAATATAGGATGAAATGTGAGCTAAAACAACTAGTAATGTGCAATAATTTACCATTAAATAGAGGGGGGGAGTGGAGGTAGGTACTTCAAAGTACCTTCCTGGGACATACCTTAGCATGTAGATCCATACCTGAAAGTTTCATTTTCCTAATCCAACCCCTTTCCAAGATAACCAAAAGTAACTAAAGTAGAATTTTACTGGTCAATATTTACAAAATCATTTTATTGACTTAAAAATAAAGTGAATATACCACTCGATGTCTTTTTTTATGCTCTTTACAAATATAATAATCATTTTTGTTTGAAATCAATTCTACCCCCACCTCTATATATACCAATTCAGGGTATATATTTGCACATTAAGGGTGGGAGGGCAAATTCATTTGTGATGCAAATGAGAGGTAAGTTTAAACTTTACTCCCACCCCCTAATGTGCAATCATATACCCTGAATTGGTATATATAGAGGTGGGGGTAAAATTCATTTCTGACAAAAATGATTATTATATTTAGCAAGAGCATGAAAAAAAGGCATCAAGTGGTATATTCACTTTATTTGCAAGTCAATGATATGATTTGTTAAAAATTTACCATAAAATTTGCCTCCACCCCCCTCCCCCCCTAATGTGCAAATATATACCCTGAATTGGTATTTATAGGGGTGGGGTTAAATTCATTTCCAACAAAAACGATTATTATATTTGGAAAGAGCATAAAAAAGGCATCAAGTGGTATATTCACTTATTTGTAAGTCAATAACATGATTTGGTAAAAATTTACCCAATATTCTCCAAAATGTTAACCCTGTAGGAAGATTTCTGTGAGAAGTATGTACTAGAAAAGCCTAACTAAAGATTATTGGGTTAGATATACATTAACAAGTTTTCTAAATATAATCTTCCCTGCACTTTTGACAATCATGCAATACTATCTTTAGTAAAGGTTCAGTATGGTAGCTCTCCAGAAGGAGACATGGTAGAACAAAAAGGAGTAATTTTTTTATGGACATCCACCATATGGCTAATATGGGAGTAAAGTCCATTTGTGATGCAAATGGATGGTATATTTAGATTGAGGATGTAATTCTAGTTATATATTTGCACATTAGGGGGTGGGGTTATATATTCTGTGAATATATAGGTTCTAAGGAATTCATGAATTTCTTAGGAAAACTGAGAAAACAAGGAAAAAGATGAAGATAAAGGCTCTACCCCTGCAAAATGTGTTTACTAGGATTATTGTGCATATCATGGAGTACTAATTGTTTTCTTAATATGTTTCCTAATGTCCAGCTCAACTCCTAGGCTTAAAATACTGGTTGGCCGGTTGGCTAATTTAAAGATTTGTATATATATATACACACTGTCAAATTAGCCATCTGGTAGTATCCCTTTTTTGATTGCTAATTTTATGTTCATTTTTTAGGTTTAATTTTCATTTTGACAATTTACCCCAGCTCCCCCTCCCCCCCCCCCTAATGGTTTCAAGTAGTCCTAAGCTATATAAAAAAATTAACGTAATAATTGATGAAACTCTTACTTTATAATATGCAGCAAGTATCAATGAATCAGATCTCCTTGCTTTTTTCCATGGTATTTGTTTTTCAGACAGTTTTCAATAATAAAATTGGTTTCAGAATTATTACTTTAAAATAAAATAGTAGCCTAACCTTTTCTCACAATTATTAAAATGTAGTCTATGAATTTAAAACAACAAAAATTTGGCTCATGTGTTGACAAGAATGACATTGACAAGAGCTGCAAGCATAAAAAGCAAAAATAAATAATATTTTGGAATTTAAGGAAAAGTGTTTCAGTACTACATTAGACAAATGTTCAGCAGCCTGAAACCTCAACCCCAGGCACAAACTGAGGGTTAAATTAAGGTAATTGTTTGCTTTGTTACTATTTTCCATCAGCAACTCTTGTTAACATTATTCTTGTCAACACACAAAATTGTCAAAATGTAAATAAGCCATAAAAAATAAACATGGATTGTCTAAACACTCTAAAAATGTCTCTTGTTTTGTTCTAGCATGTTTTCCTATGGAAAGCCACTATTCTAGACCTAAATACTATCTTCTCCTAATAGAATCAGATGTATAATAGTTTGTTGTTTTGTCTTAGGCTACTAAGTGCCAAAAAACTTAAGACTACTGGTATTTTAAGTCCTTTAGGCATATCACTCTGACCTACTATTTGTAAACCACCAATGTCAATGAGCCCTGCTTTCGTATTTTCAGAGTTCCTTTCATTATTGTCCAAATTTTTTATGGGCTAAGGCTATATCTGGAACTATTTGAGGCAGGGATGTGCACAACTTTCACAAAACACCCAAGGGAGATTGTATTTGAAAAAAAGTGTTGAATAGAGAAATGCTGATATGTATTCTGAGCTTCTCCCAAGCCAACTAGCAGATTTTCTTGTATTAGGCTTGATTCAAATTTTCAGTGAAAGACTTATAATCATACAAAATCAATTTGAAATCTCAAATAATCTTTGTTGAAGTCTGGTAGTTGCCCAAATTTGTTCATGCTCTAAGCTTAAATCCTTGATTCAAGCTTGTTTTGAGACTTCAATTTTAAAAAATAAGCTTGAAACAAGTCAGTAGAAAGCAAATCCTTGATTCAAGCATTCAGCTTTGAAAATCTGCTTGGGACACACTTTTAAAACAAACCAATGGTAAGTAACGCTCAATCTAAGTCTGTAACTTCAAAAATGCATATGGGACAAGCTTCCAAATCAAGTCAGTGGAAGAAAAAAATGTACTTTAAATAAGCTTGCAAAACAAAGCAATGGCAAGGGAAATTCTTGATTCAAGCTTGTTTCAAGTCTATAACTTTGAAAATATACTTAAAATAAGCATGCAAAACAAAACAATACCAGGACAAATCCTTTAAGATAACCACTGGTGTAGGTCTGTTGCCTTGTGAACACTGAAGTATTGTCTAACAAAAACTTTTGAGTTAACCCTTTTGATAATATATTAATTAGACAGAAATCCAAAAATTGTATGCTTTACAGTTAATTAGTCATGGGACCTTTAAATGTAAACATTGAGTACAAGTCAGATTTAAAATTTTCAATTATAGTTGTAAACATAATACCAACTCCAAGCAAATAGTTCTTGGTAATTATTATTTCAATGGAAAAAGGACCTGATAACTTTCATTCTTACTGATCAAAATGTTTGAATTTGATGCTAAATCTCTATCAACAATTCAATTTGTTACAGAAAGTGCTTAGTATTTTGGCCAACAATTTCCTACTAACTTGCAAAATAAAATTCTTGGTGAATAATTTTTGTCATAAGTTCAGAACTGCTGCTACAATCAGGGATCAAGCATAATGTAAAGAACTAAATGCATTTATCAAACAATAATAATCCTTTTAGTAAAGATATATTGCTTCAGATTCCATTAGTCAAACTGAACTAGTTTGGACTAGAGACAAAGAACCTCAAGAATGCAAATCCACAAGCTAAAAAAAGAACTTTATCCTTGTATGTAGCCTATCCAACTGCTTGTGACAAAATTATTAATTTGACTTGATTCAAGCATTCATAACAAGGATTGATTAAAGCTTCCAAATTACTTTGTTTTTTTTTATTCAGGCATAAGTGATAAGGGTTGAAATTGCAAGATAAGACAAGCTTGCATCATGTGTATTTTGTTATTGGGAGTGTACAATGGTGTGCCCCATAGAATCATGGGAGGCCAAATTCTATTCCTTCTAATGATTGATAACCATAGTATTGGTTTGTCAGATAGACGGAGTTTTGTTGATGATCTAGTTCTCTTAGAAAGACAAAGTCCTCAAAAGAGAAGTCCTGCTTGTGTGGCCTCATATTAGTATGATAGTGGACCTTTTATGAGTTTGCCTAACCATGACTACAAACAGCACTACAGGGTGACCTTGAGGGGTGCCACGCCTCATGGAAATTATAGCTTAGTAAACAACATTGTATTGCACTGGATTTTGATTGATGGATAATTCTTCTAGGCTTTGCTTGTTTCTGTGGGTTAAAAAACTTCTTCCTAGCTAAGTTATATATTATGGGCTGCTTTCCCATAGTAGTATGGTGTTTGTAGACATGAATATATAATGAGTTGAAGGTAATAGGCTTGGGATTTCCTTTGCAGGATTTTGGCTTGTTGATAGAAGAGCAACATCGAATGTGGAAAATCCTATTGTGACCAAAAGGGGCTCAGGATATCGCAAAACCTCATTCATACTGGAGGTCCCAGGGACTTCTTTTTGTCCAGTTCTAAGCTGGCTTAAGGCTTCATGCAGACTTGAGAAGATGTAATAGTCCCTATCCTAAACTGATTTTGGATCATTGCTATTCCTGAGGCCATAGTAATTACAATTCATTTAAAGAATGTGAAAACTGCAAATTTGGAATGTTACAATGTTAAAAAAAACTATTACATTTTTACTGACAAATTCAGTAGATTTGAACTGGACTTTTTAGGAGTTCCAGAAACTCCTCTCCCAGGGGTAGGAAACATGAAATTAGGTTATATATCAACTTATTTAGTCAGGCTGGAAGGATAGGATGCATGGGCAGGGCTCATGATGAATAAAGAAGCTGCTAAGTCTTGCTTTGTTTGGGAAGGTATTAATAATAGAATGCTGGTTGGTCATTTTGTGACTAAAAAGTGCAACATATCAGCCATAGTAATATATACCCCGGTAAAACTGATGGATGGAGATAAAAGTAACTCAGATGAATTTTAATTACAGATCTTGGGTAGAAATAAGGTATTTTTATTATTAGAGTTGTATGCTCAGGTTGGTAGAAACAGGTACAGATGGTATCCTAGCCCAGATAAAAGCCTAAGTAAATTTGGTGTAGGAAAAGAAAATAGCAATAGTTATGGATTGCTGCAATTTTGAAGGTATAACAATCTAGTCATAACCAATTCTATTTAGTCATAAAATGGCCCATAAACTAACATGGTACTTGCATGATGGTAACACAGTCTGCCTTTGCTGCAGTTAAAAATGAGATGGCAATATTGTTTATATGAAGATTATAGATTTTTAACATTCCCAGTGTGCACACTTTGCAGTGTCATACCAAACTTCCTTGCTTGATGTACCATCAAGGTGTACAGCTTTTTCATAATGGGTGGGTTGCAGCTGACAATTTTCTTGTGATGGTCTCAAAAGGTCTCCCTTTGTTTGCAGCAGCTAAGAGGGTATGCTGATAGATCTTCAGCTGGAAGTTGACCATAATACCAAGATCATGCTCCACCTCTGCTTGTGTTAGATTAGAGTGGCTGCCAAGTCTGGGGCTATTCAATGAGTAATTTTGCTTACAGTTATTGGGTCCTAGGTGGAGCACCTTGCATTTTCAGCATTGTACTGTAGCAGCTACTTTTCTGACCAGTGTGCTAGGTTGTTCAGGTCTGTCTGCAGACAGCTCTTTCTTCAGCAGTATCAGCTGCTCTTGTAAGTCTGGAGTCATCAGTGTAGAAGGCTATTTTATTTTTTGTGCAGTCAGGGGCATTGTTGATATAATTGTTGAATATTATCAGACCAAGCAAGTGTCCTGGGATACTCTACACTTCACTGGTTCTGGGTTGGAGTAAGCTAGTGAGCCATCAGAAGTATAGAAAGTCACGACCTATGTTCTGTCTGTCAGGAAGGCCATAACCGAGTTGATGGCTTCTTCATTTAATGGCTACTATTCTAGTTTAAGCTTCAGTCTATGATAAGGCACCTTCTTAAATGCCTTACCCTGGTCAAGCAGAAAAAGACTGACTGGGATTGCTATATCAATGAGCTGAGTAATGTCACCATAGGCATCAAGCAGGTTTGTGTCTACTGAGCTGTGTTTCCTGAAATCTTATTGGTAGTTTGGTAAAAGGTTGTTTGCTGTCAAGTGTTGTGTGATGCATCATTTATCATGCCTTCCATAATTTAGAGGGGACAGAGGTCAGACTGATTGGTCTGTAGTTTTTGACATCTTTATACATCCCTTTTGAATACAGGTTGCACTTTAGCAGTTCTCCAATCTTTGTGGACTGTACAATCTTTGTGGACTTGTCATTTCTTTCAGAGGCCTTGGATGAATCCCATCACAACCTCTTGCTTTAGTTGTATCAATCTTAGATAACCAAGAAAAAGTAAACAAATGAGAATTATCTGATTTAATTATTCACAAAGGTAATTAAGCCATCACTTGCACCTGAAAAAGGGGGGGGCAATTTAAACAGGTGCCTGAAAAAGAGGTATTTTCAATTAAATTCATTGAAAAAATTGATAGAAACCGTGTTGCCCATCCCTAGATTTTGGAAAATACCTCTATTTGTATCTTCATTGAAAAAAAGGGACCCCCCCCCACCGATATATTGGTGCTATTGATCCAAAACAATAATTTTGACTTTAAATAAGCATGGTTTGACTGACTCTATTTTAAACTTGAAAAAATATATAGTATTTAAAGGAGTATGTTCTTTAGACTTTGGAAATGTCTAATTTTAACATAAATGCTATTAAAATGCATATTAGTAATAAAAAGTAACAAGGTTAGAAATAATTAATAAAAAAAAGTTAGTAAAGAAATTTTTGTAATATTTGCACAGAAATTCACACTGTTTTTATAGAGGGCCAATTGTTTTTTAAGCAAAAATGCAACAAAGGAGATGCATAGCACTGATGGTTGGTGCTCATAACATATGATGAATATGTATTGCTCTTGAAAGAAACACATCATAAGTGAAAAAAAAACAATTATAAAGAACAACATTCAATCTTTTTTTTTCAACATTCATTTTTTTCAACATTCAAATTTTTTGCATAAAAATAAAGAAGATAATTTCTTAAACATTGATTACCAATTAAATTAAAATTAGACAAAACCTGACGTAGTTTTCTCCTTAGTTATTTTATTAGTTATTTAAAATTATTTATTTATCTAGTTATTTATTGTTTGCTATTTTTGTTTGAGTTATTTAGTTAGTTATTATTGTTATTTATTTTTTGTTTATTGCTTGAAAGAATCTCAGTCACTTGTCTTTTATCTAATGAGAACATTGTTTATGCTAGTTGTGGGTATTGGTGATTGGCATGCTCTTGAGTTAAGTTTTTTGGCATTTAAAATTTTTAATTCTGTTGTTTCTGATTTTATTTTAATTAGATTGTTTTTTTGGCGTTTTTAGATTTTTAATTTTTCCATTTTGGGTTTCATTTTCTTTTTGCTGTCTTTGTTGTTTGTTTTTGTCATTTTGTTTTTATCCACTTTGTTTTGTTTGCATTTATGTTCAAAAAGTGTGATCTTGTTTCCTTGAAAATTTCTCATATAATGCTGAAGAAGGGAAACAGTGGCCCCCCCCCCCCCCCCCGAAATATTTGTATTGTTTTGTCCACTATTTTCAAAAATTCCATTCTTGATTCTCTTTTGTTTGGTCTGTTTATTCTTGAAATATAAAGAAAAAAGGGAACATTGCAGAAAGCTGAAATAATAAAAATATGAATGTTTAGCTCGTTAAGTATATTAAAGCCATTGGGGGGAGTTAGTGTTTTCTTGTTTGTATTTTTGTAAATGGAGGTAAAATAACATCAGCAGTGACAATTAGATGAATGGTACTGGGTGATAAATATGCTTGGAAACTCTGAAAATTGTCCAGATAATTTCGGAGACCCACACCGCCTTTCCATGAAAATAAAGTAAAAGTTCAAAATAGGGATGAAATCCTTTTTAATAGACAGTTTATAGAAATTCGCAGAAAATACCAGATATTTCGGTCACATATGGTATTTTTTGTGACCGGAAATGTCTGGTATTTTTTGTGAATTTCTATACACTGTCTAATAAAAAGGATTTTATCCCTATTTTGAACTTTTATTTTATCGAAAATTGTCCATTTTGGATTGCATCTTTCATGTTTAACTAGAAGTTTGACATTCTGGTAATTTTTCTCTCTTTTAGTCGCCAGTTCTTGTGAAAGAGTATGGATCCATTGATTATATAGACGTTAGTCCTACAGAACCATACAAAATTGCTGTTTCTTGCTCTAGCAGGGTAAGTTTTAGTGCTGAAATAGCATCTTATCTTTAGAAATTGCATTCAAACTACTGAATCTAATTGTAAATGACTAAAAGTTAATTAGCTCAAAATATGATATTTCAAAATCAAACCACATTAAGTAAAAACTCACAAATATTGTATGCTCGCTAGTGGCGAATACCGAGAGAAAAGGCAAGCTATTTAAAAACTGACCATGCTTGAATAATTAATCTCAGTAATTATCTTGCAAGATTGTCAAATATTGTATTAATTTCTTGAGTAATAGATAACAAAATGAAGAAAAAAAGGGTCAAAATTGGTAGTTTATAATAGGTTGTTGTTGTTTAGGGTTTGATGTATTAGGTCGAACTGCTTCTGCAGTTGCTCTGCTTCTAAGGAGAAAATAATTTACCCTAGTTTGATTATTGAATAATAGTTCTTATTGAATAGTTACAAAGTATTGAATATTGATCAGTTGAATAATTGTTTTTATTCTGATTAGTTTGTTTAAATGCTTATATTCAGTAATTATTACGAATATTCCATTTACGGTGTATTCCTATTTCGGTGTATTTTTAGATAAATGAAGCGCGATGTTGATTCGGTCCGAAAATTTCATTCAGAATATTTCCCAAAAGAGGAAATATGTTTCGTTTGGGGAGGTAGTCGGCCTCCCCATGTGAAATGTTTTATATGTGGAGGATATTTTGGACTAAAAAAAATTGAATAAAGGAGAATAAAAAATATTGAAAACATTTTTATATGTTGTGGTTATTTTGAGACTGAAAAATAAAATTGTATAAAGGAGAAACAAGTTAATTCCTGGGCATTATTTTACAGGTTCAGATCTACTGTCCATTAACACATCAAGTATTTCGGCAGCTAACTCGTTTTAAAGAAGCAACTCATGGTGCAGTTTACCGCGGTGACGGTAAATTGATACTGGCTGGCTCAGATGACAAGCATGTGCGACTTTTTGACCCCATTAGAAAAGATTTGCTTCGCATGTATAAAGGTCACACAGCGTAAGAGTTTTAAATTATTGTATTGAATTATCAGGAAGAGGTCGTAAGGAAAGATTTAAGGGGAACTGGAACTTCTGAGGAGGGTGTAAAGAGGGAGGCTTTGAATAGATTGGGATGGGGGAGCAGCGTTTGTAGGTTTGTTCGCCTCAGGTGGCTTGGTGCTCCAGTGAGTTGTTAGTGGTAGGAGTAGTATTGTCACGAATTTCGGCCATTGCTTCCAGCGAGGGAGGCTTTGAATAGATTGGGATGGGGGAGCAGCCTGTGTAGCTTTGTTCGCCTCAGGTGGCTTGGTGCTGCAGTGAGTTGTTAGTAATAGTATTATTGTCACGATTTTCGGAATGAATTTTAGTTTTGGATTAAGCATTCTTACTTTTTGAATGAATTATTTGTTAATGAATTCTTTTCCTGGAAAGAATTCAGGTTTTTAATATAAAGTCAAAATTGAGTTACTTATAATATTATGCAATTTAAAATATTATGACATTAATGAAGTTGAAACCAAGAGTATGGTCTAAAGAGTATTGTATAATTTTTTTCTGAAAAAAACGTCCAGCATATGTTCTTCTTCTTTCTGTAATGCCCTTTTGCTTGTGTGCTGGCTACACACATCAATATCACTTTTATTAGATTGAGCCCGACTGTACTTTGAAATCAGGCATACTTGGATCAGAAAAAAGTAAAGCTCGTAAAAAAATAAAAATGAAATTTTTAACTGTAAATAATTTTTTATACCACACTGTCTTTCTATTTATAATTTAAAATAAAATAAATATTGTAATAATGGGTAAAACTTACAATTAAAACTGTGAAAAACACATATACTAATAAACGTCTGAATATTTCAGCATCACACCCAGAAGCCTCAATAAAAAAAAAGAAGAAAAAACGAAAATCAGACTGACATTGTCACTGCAGTGGCGCCAATTCACGAAGATGTTGGGGGAGGGGGTGGTTTAGTTATTTTTTGGATTTTTTTTTCAATGCAAATACAAAACCAGGGGTTTTCAATAGAAAGTACCAAAACAGGTTTTTTTTAGAAATCTAGAGGAAGAGTATCTAGGAGGTGGGAATTGCTCCCCCCCCCCCCCCAACTTCCCTCTCCAGCTGGCGCTACGGGTTGTCACCGTATTGGATTTTATGTGTAATAAACATCAAATATAGTTTATCAGATATGTGTTTCTTTTGTAATTCTTTTTTCCATTGGTTGTATGGAGTTTTTCATCTCCTTATGCTATTGTCTAGTGTAAGTTATTGTCTTGTGCCGATATTGGGCCATGCATCTCCCCAGGCATTTCTGAAATCCTGATGCCTCCTCGTGATATTTAAACTTTGCTATTTAAAATTTTTCGTATGTTCACCCGAAGGAAACTTAAAAGGCCATCAATTTGGTAACGTTTTACAGGTCATCCTCTAGGCAAATTTTATATTAATAAAACATATTGTTTGAACATAACCCATTTTATACAATGTATGACGTCATTGCAATGCTATCATGTATCTTTTTTGTTCTTTAAATTCATATGAATGTGGCGTCATTCACATGAAAAGTGTCTTTCTTTCAAAATTAAGACTCCAGAGTGCAGTCAGCCAAAGGGTGGATGTCCTGCCCATGACCAAAGCAAAATATTGCCATACCCCACCGGTAAGGCCTGCGCCCCAATTTGGGAATCACGGGTCTAGGGTATGTCAGCTGTTTAGTAGAATTCCTTTTTTCCTCTGTTAAAGGCTTCTAGGTATGAAGCCAGAATATTTGGGGCGTTTTTAGCATATATGTTTTTCAAATATTATTTTATTATCTCAATCAAAAATTTACCGATTCTTGTATATTTACGTTTAATTTTATTTGTACCTGAATATATTTTGGAGAACATTTCATGTTTTCAAAAATAAAGGTATTAACTTTTTTGGCACATTTATTACTTCTGGGAAACAATTAAGTACAATCGACACAATGATTTTATGATTATTTTCTCGTATTAATTTTGGGTTCAATTGCTGAATCAGAAGTTTCGTGACTATAAACTTTCGATAAATTGTTTTTATTAAAAAAAGAAATAGTTGATAATTCTGTTGGACTGTTACAAATTATTAAAGAGATCATAGAAATAAAAAAGAATATCTATAAGGGGATTTGTATAAATAGAGATGAGGGAATATAAAAATTAAATTCTTTTTATAATAATTAAATGTTAATTATAATTTTATAATGATATGTTTCTAATAATTAATAAGTATTTTTTGAACTCTAAACCCCAAGTAACCTTGAACTTGCTAGATAAATGTAAAAATGAAGTAAACTTTGAGAACAATAAGGCTGATTTGGAATATCAACATTTTTTCCGCTAGGTTAGTTGAAGAAAAAAATATTCACTTTTTCCAACATAGTTGTATTAAAAGACCTTTTACCTGTTTTGATTTTAATTATTTTAACCTAGGCTATAGAAAAGATTTTTAAATAAAACGATTTTTTCATTCTGTTAGAATCTCATATCCTAAGAAAACCATCAACATGCACAAAAAGCTATTTAATTTTCAGAAAGTGTCGGAGGTGAAAATTATGTTATTATTGTGGATATTAGGGGCTATGGAAGATCTTTACGTATCTCTCAGGGGTACGTAAATCTTTTTGTATTTTGCTTTTCTTTTAGTTTTCTATGAGTTTAACTAATATAAAACGAAGGATTGTCCAAAAAGCGATTATTTACCCTATTTCTGCCCAATACTTGATGCATTCATTACTACAAATATCCATACTTAGTAGCAGCGTAAACACTCCCTAAATATTTTTCCCATTCCCTTTGTTTGGGTTGCTATGAGTTTGATTAAGTATTAAATAAAATATTGCCAAAAATAAATAATTTTCATAGCTGAGTGGTTAACACGCTGGAATTGCAATCCTATGTTTTTTGGGATAGATGTTCGCGCCCTGTAGTCGCCAATCATTTGCTTTGAGACGGGGGGCAGTGGTGCGACTTTGTCACTGCCGCCTCAAGTCTGGAGATCTTACGGTCAAGGAATTTCCCGCCCAACATCTAAATTTCGGATGCCGGCCTTAGGCGGAAAAACGCCTGGTCCTTTTGCAATCAAGCGTGTAATAAAAGTAGTAATTTTTCCTAATTATTTTGTCTTAAATGTTTCTCGACATAATAGACTACAGCCAACTTAATCCTTGATTTTTTTTTTTTTCTTCAGGTTTGGCTGTTTCGTTTTAGAATAGGGATTTCAGTTCATGTAAAGGTATCAACTATTAATACGGATATTTTTTTCTAATGATTTCAAATCAACTGTAGTGGTGGCTCGATCTAGTTTGCTTGTATCCCCTACTCTGTCTAATTCTGCAACATTTCAACCCTTTACCTCTTGCCGCTTAGATCTGGAGGTTTCAAATTTCAACAACAAGGCCCTGCGTATCAAATAAAAAATGTACATTTTTTCAAATGTGCAGTCACATTTTTCAAATTTATGCACATTAAAGGAAAAAGCCCTCTTATAAGAATGTTACGTTGCAGATTTGGCTGATTTCACCCCTTTCTTACTACAAAAATGCTGGTTTTGCTTCCATCCTTCCACGCTCTCCAAGGCCGCGGGATTCTAGACATTTTCTTAAACCAAATTGGCCTGCCATAATATAAAGAAAAAAACAACAAAAATGGGGCTCTTTAAGGCCAAACAAAAATATTGACAAAAAAACAAAGCGAATATTTCGGGAGGACAACCGCCTCTCTTCATCAGTGCGAACAAAAAAAAATTAAGGAAAATGCCAAAAAAATATGAAAAGAGAAAAAAAGACAAAACAACACGGGGAGTCAACGTGAAAAAAACAAACAAATAAAATCCAATAAAAAGCTAAAATTAAGAAGTTCAATAAGATTATAATTAGAAGATTTGAAACCAAAAAACTAACACCAAAACTTTAGGCATTGTCTAAAGTTTTTGGATTGTTTGCTGATCGTGGGTATTGGTGAGTGTCCCCGAGTCACTGATTCACCTTTGTTGTTAAGTTTTTGGATTTAATTCTTGTAATTTTGGCTTTTGTTGAATCTTATCCATCTTTTAATTTTAGCTTTTTATTGGATTTTATTTATTTGTTTTTTTACGTTGACTCTCTGCGTTATTTTTTTTGTCTTTTCATTTTTTTTGGGGTATTTTCCTTGATTTTTTTTTGTTCGCGCTGAAGAAGAGAGGCGGTTGTCTTCCGAAACATTCGCTTTGTTTTTTCAGTATTTTCGTTTGGCTTTAAAAAATCATTCTTAATCGTCTTATTTTCTTTATAATTCTAGACTTTCGGTGCATCTTCCAAATAAATTTTGGGCAATGGGGGATAGAATATTTTGGAAGAGCGGTGCTGAGCAATATAAAACTTCATCCAAGCCCAGGGGGGTGGTCGCCTTCATGGCAGTTGACTTTTTCGTATAAATATAAACAAAAACTACCCAAAATTATTATTCTTGCAAAGAAACAAACATTTGATTTGTCTTTCTCTGTCGACAATAGTATCTGACTTAAACGCTAGTGTTGTTGCTGTGTTGTTGTTTTGGAAGGGGGGGGGGTAAAACTACCGTCTGTAGTACAGTTTCGAGTGACAATTTTCCGCTTAGACAAAACGTTTAACTGAAGTACAGTCATTGGAAAAAAAAACGGTCTATACAGGGGGAGGGGGGTTTCTTTCTGAATCTTGCGAGTATTTTAAAGTACCGCTGATTAATTGTGGTTGAATAAAACGAACAAAAATCATTTTTAATTTCTTTTCTTTTTAAGGCCTGTATACCGGTGTAAGTTTCTCCCTGATTCAACTAAATTGGCATCGTTTTCTGATGATAGAACCGCCTGTATTTGGGACTTACCAACTGAAACCCAACTTAATAAATTTGAAGGTCATACGGTAAGTGTCTTTTCAGCCAATATATTCATCTTGCTTATAACATAGAGGACTCGTATTAAAAAATAATCTATTGAAAAGCAACATATCTGAGGAGTTAATTATTTTAAAGCCCCTTTTATGGGTGTGGAAAGGAGGGTTTTTAGAAAGGTCACCAGAGGTTGAGCAATAAAGCGTGACTCGCACAAAAAAGTGTGTGAGTGCCGTTGAAAAAACAAGAAAGGTTTTTGGAATGCCATCAGGATTTTTTTTTTCGATATTTATTTATTTTGGTGGCTTTCCCAAATAAGTGAAAAAAAAAAAAAACCTTCGGGACAGAAGCCACTAAAAGTACAAAACCTGACATATATACCACTGGGCTATTGAATGGAAGTGTAGTTCAGTTGACATGTTGATTGAAGATTCGTAGTAGGCTTTCGATAAAACCCTCAAACATGTGTTTGATGGTTCTTTTGAAGCATCAAACCTTGACTGGTCGGAGATTACAAGTAATACATTAGTAAATCTGAACATGTGAACTGAGCATCTCAAATCTGACCATCTGAACTGTTAAAATCTGAGCATCTGAACTCTACAAATAGATCACAGTCTACCATCTAGAGTAGATTTTTGGGAGAGCTCACACAATAGCACCTAGGTATATTAGAAGAGAAAAATGAAAAATTAAGTGAAACTAAATCGTATTCTTTTACCTGTAGTCCAACTGGCTCTGCTGATAGTTAATATCTTATATATATATATATATATATATATATATATATATATATATATATATATATATATATATATATATATATATATATATATATATATATATATATATATATATATATATATATATATATATATATATATATATATATATATATATATTTTGAAATACTAATAATAATTCTTAATAGCGGATTCTAGAGTGCGTTCATATTATTAAATTTTACTAATAGGCGAGCAGAAGAGGGGAGTTTCTTGTCGCAAGGGCCGTTGTACCTGCCGGGAGTGTGACTCCCTTAAACTGCGGGGATCAGGTAGCAAGAGACTACGCTTCCCTCGCTTATTAGCTTAAATAGCTCTGTATTACGTCGTAGTTTATTGAACTGGCTCCTCCCCTCGGACTTTGATTTTGCATTACGGATTGTGACGTGGCTGTTGCGATGGGGAGTAATGAGAAATTGGTTTGGAATGCGTTACTGAATTATGCTTTCCGTGCGATAAAAGCTGGTAATCGCTCGGAGGATATAGCGAAAAAAGCAGTCGAGTTTTTCTCAGAGGAAGCAATTGCAATGGCGAAGGAGTTATTGTGGCCCCTAGCAGGAATTACCACACGTGTTACTGCGCGATCGAAGAACACCGATGATATCCTGGACATATTAAAAGTATTTCGGGTTTGTGAAGATAAAAATATCTCGTTGCCGCGGTTTGTGATTTTCGAACCTGATGAAGTTCCGATAATCCCGGGAGAAGTGACGGCTACCCTAACCCGGAAAGTAAACGAATTGTGTGCTAAGTTCGATAGTTACGTGGATTCTAATCCCTCTCCGTCTGTCTCTGCTATGCCTGCGGCAGAAACCAACACGATCATGTCGAAACTGTCATATGCGGTTGTTTTGAAGAATCCCCCGAAAGATCTTTCGAACCCTAGCGCTCGGAAATCCTATTTGGACAGAGTATGTGGTGATACTAGTTCGAACATTGTGGAGCTGAAACCTAGGAAATCTGAATGGAGAGTAGTCTTGAACAACAAGAATGCTGCCGAGTCCCTGGCTGAGGCAGTGGGTAAAAGTGACTCAACTATAAGTGTTAAAGTAAAAACTCCCGCTTTCTTCGGGATAATCCGCCACGTTCCCACTGAAACTTCAGATGACGAACTGCGCTCAGTTGTACCGAACTGTGTTAAGGCCGTACAAATTGGTAGTACTCGGTCATTCAAATTACAGTTTGAAAGCAAAGCTCATCTCTTTATCGCAATGAACTCTCCGCCCATTTTTGGTTACGAGCGACTACCCATTACAGAATTTAAATTCTTACCGATGCAGTGCTACAACTGTCAGTCCTACGGACATGCAGCAAAATCTTGTGTAGATCCCCCGAAATGTTCAAAGTGCGGTGGAGATCATTCCAGCTCTCGGGACAATCCATGCCAAAATGCCCCCAAATGCGCTCTGTGTGTTTCTTCTCGACACCCGTGCTACAGCTTCCAATGTCCAGTAGCTCAGAAGCTAATTTCTAAACAATGATCGGTGATTCTATACGGGTTGTTTCATGGAACTTAAATGGTGGAGTGGTTGATAAAATGCCACTGTTAGAAGGATTGTTATGTTATAATGATGTGCTCTGTGTGCAGGAACACTTCCTCTCGAATCAAGCCGTTAGTCTGCTTGAGCTAAACGATGGCGTCAAAGTATTTGCTACTCCTGCAAAGTCATCGGGCAGGGGAAGGCCGTCCGGTGGAATCGCCATTCTTGTTAGCAGCAGGTTAAATCCCATTCTGTATAAATCTTCAGACTTTTTTGTTGCTGTTAAGGTGCACAAAACTGTTATCCACTCTGTGTACATGCCAACAGACTACAGAGACAGTAAATCAGAAAAAAATTTAGTGAAGCCTGCAGTAAGCTATCGAGTTCGGTGGGCAGCTGTTCTAGCCAGGGCCTTGTATGTATAGTCGCTGGTGACGTGAACTGTGACTTGACTGATGAGTCTAACGCTCGAGCACAGATCCTCCTATCTTCCTGTGACGGTCTTCGTCTTGCTAACAATGATCTGTGTTTTACTTATATCCATAACTCAGGCTCGACTTCATCTCTCGACTTCATGTTAAGTTCCATCCAATCTCCAGCTTGCGGCAATTCGCACGTAGATCTGAGCGTAAGCGCGTCTGATCACTTTCCAATTATAAACACTTTTCGAGTAATTCCTGCCTCTCCTAACCCCCCAACTAATGAAAAGAAGTGGAAAATCAAAACTAATTGGAGTAAAATTGACCTGGCTACTTATCATTACGTATTGGATGAGATTCTCACAAAGATTAAAGTGCCGTTCCAATTACTACAGCAGAGTGTATGTATTCAAGATGAAGAGAAACAGCTGCTACTAAACATCTACTGTAGTGAAATATCTCACGCACTGTTATCTGCCGAGGCCGCTGCGGTCCCCATTCGTAAAGTCCGAGTGGGAACGGAAATTCCAAAGTGGTCCGAAAACCCTGCTCTAAGTGAAGCATGTGGTCGTGCAAAATTTTGGCTTAGGCTCTGGAACGAGTGTGGTCGTCCGAAATCAGGTGTTGTAAATGAAGTTCGGCTGTTCAGCAAACGCAGATTTGCTAAGATTTTGTCTAAGCATAAATGTGAAGTGATCGATCAACATAGTCAATTGATAAGTAATGATCCAAATGCTATGTGGAGATTTCTTAAACGTAAGGGTGATCAGAATAGTGTCGAACCTGTGATCTCTGAGCAAGATTGGGTGTCCCACTTTACTTCTGAGTTCTCTCCACCCGAACAAGATCTTGAAGATAAATATGAAGTCGAACTTGATAAGTTCATGGAATTGCCTAGTTCTGGTGTTGGCTACATAGTAACTGTTCCTAATCTGATTCGTGCAATTTCAAAATTAAAAAAGAAACAATCGAAAGGTGTCGACAAGTTGTGTGGGTTGCATCTTGTACATGGTACTGCTGGTCTCCTGAGTCATTTAGAGCTTCTATTCCAAATTATCTTTAATTCTGGTCTCGTTCCAGACGTTTTTGGTACTGGAGTAATTACACCTATTTTGAAAAAAGTGAAAAATCCGTCTGAATGCGTATCTTACCGCCCTATAACTGTTTCGCCGGTTTTATGTAAGCTTATGGAATTGCTAGTTATAGATCATATTGCTTTTCAATGTTCTACCCCCGATAATCAGTTCGGATTTAAAAAAGGTGTTGGTCGCGAGCATGTCCATTATATTCTTGCTAATATATTAATAGAAGCTGATGAACTGAATGAATCCCTTACTCTAGCGAGTCACGATGTTAGACGTGCTTTTGATTCTGGGATACATCCCCAGTTATTAGTGTCTGCTCATAAACGTGGTGTGGACCGATCGGTTATTTTGCCTTTTCGGGATATGTATAAGAAGCTTCGAGTCCAAGTTAAAGTCCCGTCTCCTAACGGGCCGATTGTATTACCAAAAGCTATTCCGGTTAGAAAGGGCATTAGGCAGGGTGCAATTTCGTCACCCCGGTTGTATAATAATAGTGTTCTCGAGGCCCAAAAGTTAGTGCAAATGAGCTGCATTTTCCGAGGTTTGGATGTAACATTACTTAATTACGCAGATGATATTTTTAATTTAAGTAGATGTTTGTCTCGTATTGATGAAAATTTTCAGATTCTAGATGATGCTTATAGAGAGATAGGCCTATCTTTTAATGCAAGTAAAAGCGAGATTGTTGCTTTCAATAGGAGAAATGCAGATTGTATAGATCTTGCTGTCAAAGTTGGTGCTCAAGAGGTTCCACTGTCTGACTCCATAATGTACTTAGGAATGCCTATAGGTCATAACATGGCATCTACACGTGCTGGCCAAATAAGTAATTTCGCAGAAAAGGCACGTAAGGCTTACGGGGCGCTATCTTCAACTAAAGCGAAATATAATCGACAAATTCGAGCTAGGCTATATAATGCACTGGTGATCCCACACTTTCTGGCTTTATCACCGTTTTGGCATATATTTAGTGTTAGTGATAAAAGAAACCTTCGATCACTTTTTTACAAATATGCAAAATTTCTTTTAAATACCCCACCGTGGGTTAAAAATTCCAAGATGTCTGCAAGGTTCGGTATCACAGATCCGATTGCTGCTGTGACGAAACGTCGTTCTGAATTTTTGGGGTCGCTTGGGCCTAGTAGTCTGGCAATTGCAAATCGTCCGTAGGGAGTTTTTGTAATAATGTTTTTATTTATTGGCGGTGTATCGTAACGTTTGTTTTTGTTTTTGCAGTTAAGTGTTTTTTTTTTGTTTTTTTTTCTTCTTCTTTATACTCCATTCGTGCCATTTGTGGTTTTGTATCGAGTGGGTGAATAAAATTATCTATCTATCTATCTATCTATATATATATATTTACTAATGACTGCATTGAGTTTTACTAATAACTCACTGCAGCACGAAGCCGCCTCCCTGGAAGTTCCCATTTCCCTTAAATCTTTCCTTACGACATCCTCCCACTCCATTCGGGGACGACCTACTTTTCATTTAGTCCTAGATGACCTGCTTTTTGGTTGGCCGACAAGGAAAATTTTTGGCTATCTGTCATCCTTCATCCGCCAAACGTGTCTTATTCATCTCAAACTTTCTCTCATTATAACCCTAGAAAGCGGGATTAAACCCCATTTCTCGTACAGCTTAGTGTTTGAGATACGGTCAGTCAGTTGGGTACCCAAAACAATCTGTAGGTAATTTCTCTGGAAAACATCTAGCAAATATCCTTCGTTTTTCGGAGCGCCCACGCTTTAGAACCATACTTTACCACTGTCATTACTTTAGCTTCGAATATTCTAATCTTGGTTTGCAGACTTATCTTTCTATTCTTCCAAACTTATTTCAACTGTAAAAAACAAACAGCCTGAGCCTTGGCTATTTTGCTTTTAATATCTTCACTGCACCCACCATCTTTACTAATAATACTACCTAGGTAGGTGAAGCTGCATATATAATAGGTCTTCAAGTAGAAAAAAAATATTTGAAGTGAAAAAAACGGTAATAAATTTCATTCTATTAACTTTTATTTCTTACTTAGTTGAAAATAACTGTTTGTAAATTTCCTTTTATACCTGATTAATGTATACTGTATAAGTTTCTTTCCACATAAATTCGTTCAGGATCCCCCTTATACCCGTTCGGAAACCAATCGGGAAGCAAAAAGTGAACCCATGGCCCCTCTGTCCCCATTCCGTGCTAGCACCTTTCTTCCCCAGCTTTTGGCCAAAGGGTAGGCATTTTGCACCGTTTTCGAACAGAATCACACAAGGATTTGCAGTTGTGTGATTGAAGAGTCAAAGTGGGTCAATGGCACCCTCAATTCCCCCCTCCCTCTGCTCATGCTAGTGCTGATTTTCTGCAGAAAGGTAGGCATCTTTCATCGGTTTGAAGCAGAAACTTGCAAGGATTTTGTCTATGCATGGCTGGAGGACCGAGGTGGGTCACTGGCCCCCCTCCCACTGCCCACACACTAATTCCACTACCAACCTTTTGCTAAGAAGGTGCGCATTTTACAGCTTGTTTGAATAAAATTCACGCAAGAGTTTCCAATTAGTATTATAATAATCCCAAAGTGGGCCCATGACCCTTCCAATACCCCCATCCCTTGCACTCTTTCAATCAAATTTGTTCCTTCGCAGAAAAGCAGGTATGTTGCCTTAGCATTAGTCGCCAACTTTTTAGTACAAAGACCGATGGTATTATTCCCGAAACACTTTCGTTGGTTCCTGCAACATTTCACGTTACTCTAGCAGCGTGAATTCTGTTTAATTAATGTTTTACCTTTCAGGATTACATCAGAGCCGGTGCTGCATCGTATACAAGCTCTGAAATATTACTGACTGGAGGTTATGATCACATGGTGAAACTTTATGACGCCCGGAGTGGCAACTCAAATGTACTGACTATGGACCATGGTGCTCAAGTTGAATCGGTCCTTATGTACCCCAGTGGCACTGTTGTGGCATCTGTTGGTATGTAAATTAAAATTAAATGTGTAGATGTTCCATAAATATTCAGTTATTCAGTTGCAAACTTGATTATATATATAGGTATATATATATATATATATATATATATATATATATATATATATATATATATATATATATATATATATATATATATATATATATATATATATATATATATATATATATATATATATATATATATATATATATATATAATTATTTATGCCCGCTTACAATGGAGAAATGGAGAAAAAAAAGCGGAGTACAAAATGAAACAAAAAAAGAAGAAAAACATGTTCAACACTAAAAATTAAATACAGGTATTTCATTCACAGAAACAGTTGAGTCAGCGGTGAGTCGTATAGTTTACTGAGGGATCGTCTTGAGGCTCTCCGTTCTAGATCGATCACCTTGGTTGATGGATCAATGATTCCATATATGGATGAGATCTCCGTGTTAGAAAATCTTAGTGGAAGTCCCAGCAAAAATTTTGCAAATCTGTAGTACGTGGTTCGTATTTTTCGACGCTCGGTGAGCGACAACATTTCCCACAAGGGTGATATTTACCAGATGGCAGGAGAGACGACGGCGTTGAATAGTTTTGACTTAATAAAACGATTAAATGACCACTTGCATTTTACAGCTTTTCCATATGCTGAGCGGATAAATTTACAGACTGATTCGGTCAACAAGCCTTTAGTTGACCTAGGCGTCTGGCCGTACGTGATACCAAGGTATTTTAGGGACTGGGACTGCTGGATTCTGATACCTTCAAGGACAAGTTTGGAATTGGTTGAGTTGGTGCCGCTAAAAACAATAAATTCGGTTTTCTCTATGTTGACTCGTAGACCTATTCTTCTGTATAGGGTCACTAACAGATGAAGATTCTCTTGTAGACCCCTCAGCGTGCTGCTTAGGAGCAACAAGTCATCTGCATAAGAAATGAAACTTAGATCCAAGCCCTCCAAAAGAAGGTCCCACGAGCGAATCTAGTTACAGAGTAAATCGCAGAATTAAATATGATAGGGCTTAGAGCAGATCCTTGCTGAACTCCTTTGAAGAGCTGAATGGGTTCAGAAAGCTTTTGCTTGTGGTGACCGGCAATTGTTTCCCATCCCAAAGCTAGACGAATATGCGTGTGGGAGTACCAATCATGGAGAACAAGGAAAATGCGGGGGTCGACTCCTGGATCTAAGAGGCACCACATTGCCTGCGATTGGACGACAGAATCGAACGCATCGGAAATGTCGACACTGCAGGCAAAGAGTGGCTTTTTAACTAAAGATGTAGACCTCATTATTCTTCTTAGTAGCCGATGGGCGTGTCCACAGCCCAACCCATTTCTGAATCCAAGTTGTTTGTCTCCCATTAGAGCGTGCGACGTAGTATAGGGCAACAGTACCTTCTCAAATACTTTGCTGATAACCGATGAAACTGTGATTGGTCTGTAGCTTTTACAAAGCAAGGGATCTCGATTCTTTTTCAGAATATTGGATGTGCGGCAACCATGAAAATTGGGAGGTGTGAATCCCTGCTCGATGCTCATTTGGAATAGTAAGGCTAAGTACTCATGTAGACGTTCTGTGCCGTGCTGTAAGTGCCTCGGAGTGATCCCATCGAGCCCTGGAGACTTATTCTTTTTCAATTTTCTCACTATTATCTCAATATGCCATTTGGAAACAATGACATCAGTGCGGCGGAGTTTTGTGCTGATTAATTGCCTATCTAACTCAGATTTATATACGGAGTCCAGCTCGTTGGGTGGTGGCGCAAACACGTCCTTGTAATGGTTTAACCAACTTTCATCGGGAATGGGACTTTACACATTAGCATCGGCCCTGTTAGATTGGAATCACTTCCATAGGATGTTTGGGTCACTCCTGCAATCACAAGACAACTTCTCCACTTTCTGGACTTGCATATTCTCGACAGTACGTTTGAATTCTTTTTTGGCATGTCGAAAGCACTGAAAAACTACTCTAGAACGGGGTTTGTTGCAGTCCTTCCACAATTCGTACCAGAAATTGGATCTCTTCTTGCCAAACTTGACATTTGGGTTATCCCATCCCTTTTTACGAATGTTGGGGTACACTTTTGCCACTGGAACAGCGGCAGATTCCGCAAGCTTCATCGAATGAACAATTTCGGAGCAAAAGATGTTCAGGGCTAGTCTGTCTTCATTTTGGCCATGAGTAAGCATGTGGAACGGTACTTTGATTTTAGCAAGAGTTGAGTCAAGAATATCTTTGTACAAGGACTGATCTATCCTTCGCCATTCACTCTTCATAAACCATGATCGCCCGGGGCACCGCTTGTAGATGGAGAATGGTACCATTAAGCTAATCCCAAGGTGATCGCTACAATTGTGTTCCAAGTCAACAATGCTTTAATCCCGGTCGGAAGTAGGAAATTAACGAAAAAGTGATCGATATCTGATGTAGCCAGGGATGCGCTGTGGACAAACGTGAAGGACTGGGATTTTGGAACCGGGGCCATAGCGTCTGGCAGACACCCCCTTAATATGGTGAAAAAACGATCATCATCCAGAAGCTGACAGTTGAAGTCCCCACAGATAATAATCTTTTCTGACTTGTATTGTTTGGCCAACCTCCCGAGTCTCGCATAAGCCTTCGTGTAACGCCTTTCTGAGAGGACATCACGATAATTTTTAGGGAGGTACACTGATATGACTATAAAGCCATTTGGACCAGGAACTCTGATCGCAGAAAAATAATCGCATGAATCAATTACTGTGCATTGCAAATTGTAGTCTGCAATGATCAAGATTCCACCACTCGGCCTTCTAACTGAGCTGTTGCGGATAGCAGGCTGTAAAAAATAGTCCTTTCCTGGAAATCGGTCAAGGATTGCTGAATGATCGGCTGTTACCAAATGTTCCTGAATGCATATTATGCTATGCTTGGTTACTAGATCACTTTAAAAGAGACAGCTTGTGTGGAGCGTGCCCGTATATATTTCTGCTATAAAGCGAGATAGTTGCATTCATTGCTTACGTTTGTTTGAACTAGCCTCTAATCGTCTTTTATAAACCGGGCATTGCGAGCTATAACATGGATGCTTTCCAGAGCAATTAGCAGATCTAGTATCACGGACACATGGATTGTCTTTAGGGTTTTCGTGATCGCCGGAGCACCTGGAACACTTCGCATTGTTAGGGCAATCTCGTTGCAAGTGGTCAAACTTTTGGCATTTAAAACACCTCGGAAGGGCGGCAACATATTTGTCCACCTTGATATAGCAATAACCAACGTAAACGCCGTATTTCAGTGCTTTTTCAAGAGCATCTTTGTCTCTGAATGTTAGTTTGACTGACTTGGTAGTACCATAGCATTTCGCTTCTTGGATCCCTTCCATAGCAGACTCAATCTCCTCGTTTGTCGTATCTTCAGGGACAAATTTAGCCACTGCCAGGAATTTCGGTTTATGGACTTTAACTACAGCCGCGGAATTCGATTTTATGCTATTAGCTATAGCTTCTGCATCATGCTCGGTTCTAACATATAACACCAGCGTATCGCTTCTCATAACTACCTTCTGTACTTTTCCGGATGCACCATTGGAATCAAGAAATTCTTTCTGCTTTTGGCACGATTTATAGATTTCGGGTGGTGCTTCTTTTACGTGAAGCGGGATACTTAGAGATTTGCTGGGAGTAGGCCATGTTTTAGTGTCAAAACTGGCGTTGCATCGGTCCAGCCATGCATTAATTTTTTCACCACATATATATATATATATATATATATATATATATATATATATATATATATATATATATATATATATATATATATATATATATATATATATATATATATATATACATATATACATATATATATATATATATATATATATATATATATATATATATATATATATATATATATATATATATATATATATATATATATATATATACTTACTTACTTACTTTGTACTTGTTGCACGTTCAAGCCGCATCCAGACTCATCGTGGCGCCCAGCAGATGACGACATGTCTCCTTCCATAGGTTTCACTCGAGGGTAGCTAGATCCAGCAGTTCCAGCCACTGGTGATCCCAGCGACGGCCATATTTTCGGAATCTCCCGATTGGCTCCAGATCAGACCTAACTGTTGCATGCCACGGCCTCTTTCGGCGTCCTGCCCTCTTCTTACATACAGGTAGTGGTAGGCATTTGAGGCATTTTTTTCTTACATAGTCATTTGGTGCGCGCATTATGTGGTCTAATCATCTCAGTCTTTTGAGCTTAGCAATTTCAGAGACATGTGGGCAATCCCTACATTTCTCCTTACTTGATCATCTGAGAGTGTATCTGAGGAGCAGATACCAAGGATATGGCGCAGGCATTTTTGGTTGAATATATTGAAACTAAACAACTCGACTGTTTTAAATGACCACGTATCAATTCCATAAAGGAAAAAGAGAGAGCCATAGCTTCGTACTTTCAGAGCCTTTTATGTGGTAATAGTTCACTCCGCTTCCAGAGATACTTCCGTAGTTGAAGGAATCAACTCCTGGCTGACGGTATATGGCTCTCAATTTATTCTGAACATTTGCCGGCAGGGTTTACCATCACTCTAAAGTATTTGAGTAATTAAAAATCCTCTACCGGATTTCAATTCAAGTTCAGGTAGGTTTCATCCATCCCATCTGTTCGCATGGATTTTGTTCATAGTTGACTTATTTGGGGACCATTAGAGAGTACTATGGCTGCAACATCATTTATCGAAGCCTGGGCTTTTGCAATGGACTCAGAATGCATGTCCACATCGCCAGCATAGTCAAGATGTGTGATAGAGAAAGACTGGCTAACTACAATGTCCTTACAATTGCTCAGGACCCTGAAGGTCAAAGTAACGATTAAATTGAAAAGTATTGTTTAAATGACACAGTCTTGCGGTACACTCTCCTTAATGTGGACCGGGTCTAGAAGATTCCCATTGACACCTGCTCGGGTCTCTGTTTTAGCATAGCGGACCTCGAGCAGATTAATGATTGTTTTATGTAAACCGTCCTCTCCTGGTGTTTCCAATACTGCATCACGATAAACCAAATCAAACGTGGTAATGAGGTCTTCAAAGAATTGGATCATTTCTTGCTGGGGTTTGAGCCGGTGCTGAAGGATTGCAGGCTAACAATCTGGTCATAACAACCCATGCCCGGTCTGAATCCTGCTTGGTTTGGTCATAATCAGCTGTTTCTGGTGTTTCTAAACCTATATAGAAGTAAAAACCGTAGAGAGCTTAGTAGCCATTGATATAAGTCATACACCTCGGTAGTTTTCGTAGTCCATTTGGTTCCCGTTTTTGAAAATGTAGATAATTACTTATGTCTTCAAGTCATTTAATATGTAGTCATGGTCCCAGCCGTTAGTGATCACGCTATGGAGTTCATCTACCACCGCCCCGAGGAGAGCTTTCACTAGCTCGGCGGGAGTCACACCTATTCCTGGGCTTTTATGGCTTTTCAAAACTTAGATCACCTTAATTGCTTCATCCATGAAGGCTGGGTCCATGCATACAATTTAATATGTCTGGTTGTGCGGGGGATTCTGCGTTTCTGTGAGTGGTTGCTTTTGATTACGGTTGTCTCTTGGTCTCAATAGTTCTTGGAAGTGAACTTGCCATCTTTTGATACGTTCCATACTGCTTGTGAGTATTTTCCCGTCTTTTGCCTTAAGCGAGGGAGTGGTAGTTTGCTTCTTGTTCTTAGTGAATTTCTTAAGTTTCTGATAGAGTTCTCATATATGTCTCCGTGATGTGCTTCTTTCTATATCACTGCAAATATTAGACCAGTATGCTTTTTTGTCAGCACTTGCTGCTTTGTTAAATTCTTGTTATATTATTTTGTGTATGTGGGACTTCTTTTTTGGCATTTCTTTTTTCCCGGCAGAGATCCTGATTGTGTATTTTTAGATCAATTCCTTGGTTTAACACTTGGCGAAACGAAGTATATTTGAGGCGGCTTCATTGATGTGGTCTTTAAATTTGCTTAATTTATTTTCAATCTTTATCTTGGGGCACTGATCAGTCGAGGCTGCCTCCTTACTGTGATTTTGAATGACACTAAAGCTTATCGAGAGTCCAAGGACAAATGCCCCTTGGTACTCAGCTAATTTCAAATTTTACGTGACCATTTTCCGGCTTGGCAGAGTAGCCGCCCTTGCGATAATTCTATACTTTAGCCCTGTCTTCAGAAGGATGTGGTCAGATTTACTTTTATATCCCCTTGCAGCACCTCTTTTAACTCTCGGGTCCGAACCCAAAAATGTAAATCATCGGGATAAAGAGGTATAATCTATTTAGGCTTTTATTCTTCCATAGCGGAAGTCTCATATTTATATATGACATAACGTGTGCCCAAACCAGGTATTAGACATTGCAATATTATTCTGCATTGCAAACCGCAAATGCCTGTTTCCATTTGTATAGCTATCTCCAAAGGCGTGCATGTCGATCACTCGTTTCAAGTCATTCAGCCTTTCACTAATCTTTGATTGAAGGCGCGTCGAATTAAGAGGATATATTTCCATGGGGTCTTATCAATGATTCTTAGTAGGTCACTGTTATAATTGATCGTTTTGCTATTCAGCTACATCTTTTATTCGGGTGTAAATTCTCAGTAGTGCCAAATTGTGTGCATAACCTTTAGATCTGGCCTTTGCAATTCTTTAAGACACAGGGTCATATTGGGGTAAGCAAGTGACCGTTTTGAGGAACAGCAGGATACCTGTTCCTGCTCAAACAGATCCATATAATTGTCCCGAGTTATAAAAAAGACCGCCTTCCCAGCCGAGGATTCAAGAGTCAAGATGCTAAGTTCATATAGTCTTGTCTCAGAAACGCGCTGAATATTAAGGTTATAAAGAAAAAATTTCTCCGCTAAAAAAACTTGTATCAGTGAAAAATTAGTTAAGCACAGGTTCGAGCAGCCAATTTTCAGGCCTTCTCCTCTTTATAGGATGGTAGTTAGCATATTTTTTGACGAGAATGCCATTCTTGTCACATTACGTAGTATCAGGGTTGCTGTAGCCAAACTTTTAATCATCATGTTTGTTATCATCATTGGGTATTTCTTGGGGATAAGCTACATCACAAGGTCCCACGTATTGCGGCCGCCCAAAGTACGTCGGCTACTACCTTGCTCGGTAGGAATCTCAGTAATTTTTACAGCAATACACCACTTTGAGGTTAGCTAATAAATTTCCTATGCTGTCTAGGGACAGAGAGTCAAGTCTCATTGCCTGAATGCCCACCATACATATATATATATATATATATATATATATATATATATATATATATATATATATATATATATATATATATATATATATATATACTACTACTACTACTACTAACAAATCAATGCAGCCTAAGTTGCCTGAAGCCAACACAGTTTCGCACGCTCCTCATCCATCTCAATCTATTCAAAGCCATCCTCGTTACGCCCTCCCAAGATGTTCCCATTTCCCTTAAATGTTTCCTTACGACAACCTCCACCCCATTCGGGGACGACCTTTTTTTCGTTCTGGCCCTAGACGGTTGGCCGACAAGGACAGTCTTTGGCAATCTGTCGTCCTTCCTCTGCAGAACGTGTCCTAGTCCTCTCATTCTTTCTCACATTATAGCCCTAAAAAGTGGAATTGAACAACATTTTTTGTGCAATTCACCGTTTGAGATACGGTCAGTCAGTAGTGTATCCAAAACAATCCACAGACAATTTCTCTGGTAAACATCTAGTGAATCCTCCTCCGTTTTTCGGAGCGACCACATTTCAGAGTGACCACATTTCAGAACCATACTTGACAACTGTCATCACTGTAGCTTCCAATATTCTAATCTTTGTTCGCAGACACATATTTCTATTCTTCCAAACTTCTTTCAAATTTAAAAAAAAACAATATCCTGGGCCTTTGCTATTCTGCTTTGAACATTTTCACTGCACCCACCGTCCTTACTAATAATATTACCCTTTGGGTAAGTAAAGCTGTCCACTTGATCCATCTTCTCTTTTCCCAACTTCATCTCTTCATCTTCACTTATTCCGAGTCTTAGCGACTTAGCCTTCGTGACATTAATTTTCAAATCTATTCTTGCACTCTGAACTCGCAAAACCTCTAAAAAGTTCACTCAAATTGCTCACACGTTTATCAAGGATGCTTAAATCATCACCATAATCTAAGTCTAGGAGAGTTTTACTTCCCCATTTAATCCTATGGTCTCCCATTACACTTGCTCTGTCCCTAAAAACAAATTCCATCAAAATAATCCATATAAATGAGAATAGAACGTGACCCTGCTTAACTCCTGATTTAATACGAAATCACCTACTAACCTCATTTCCTACTCTAACCGCAGCAATGTTATTCTCGTACAAAGCACTAATCCCTTTAATGTATTTATCTGGTATACCGTAGAAGGATAAGACCTTTGCTGAAGCTCTTCTATCATAGTGAGCTTAAATGGCATATATCCTAGGACTCTCCTAGTCGAAAGGCGTGTCAGTGGGCTTTAACCACAGTCACAACCCTCTTTCTTCACATTTTGTGTAAAGTGTTTTAATCGCCATCTCAAAAACGAGCCGAACAGATCGAACATTGGCCCTTATTTCGCTCCGAATTGTGAATTAAGGTAATTGAGACAGCCACAACATCCACATGTTGTAGCTGGAGTGTTCACTTGGGAAACTACAGGAAACCTTCGCTTAGCAAACGACCCCTTAGTGCTCACAGGCTGATTGGAATATATCCGCTTTTTTATGCTAAAACTTGTCTTTGAATGAAGAAGTTTTCTATACTCTAGGACTATTGCTTCTGGGCTGCAGGGATGATGTTGGCCCTGGATGCATACTTTCTTGGCCTTTCGACTTTTCTAATAAATTGATTATCTAAAGATTTTGATCCAATGCTTTGAGGGGTTACGAGGGGGGGATGTAAGAAAGAGAATAGGAGTAGACAGGTGGGTGTCTAATTACTTTTGGCCCTGAAGAAGGGCACTAGAGCTTGTAATTTCCGATCTAATGAGCCACCTACCAACTTTTAATGACTTTGCCATTTGTATACATATATATACATATATATATATATATATATATATATATATATATATATATATATATATATATATATATATATATATATATATATGTGTGTGTGTAGTTCGTAGGAAACTAACAAATTACAGAACAAAAAGTTGTTTAGAGCCTATTACCACTAAGCTAAGGCAACTAAAAAAATTTATTAGGTATGGGGCTCGAACCCACGACCAGATGGTAAGACCCAATGGGGACCCCACCCTAAGCCTGGCGCTTTAACCACTGCGCCAACCCAACTTAGAAAAATGTTATAGCGACTAGGTAAAAGCTGGGAAATATTTTGGAATGAAACAGCTAAAGCAAAAGCTACGGAAATATGTCTTACGTAATGATGATTACTTTTCCCAGAAGAAAACAAATACTGTAAAATGGCTGATTCTTTGGTCAATTAAAAGAAGGAGGAATTGAATTCACGCCAGAATTTCCCTAATTCAATTGAAATTGCTGATTTGACATCTTGCAACTTAAAATTAAAAAGTATTATAGTACCGGGAGGTACTATGTATAAAGTACGTGCCGAGCCCTGGCACGGCTACGCGGTAGGCTTGTATATATTGATTCTCATATTCGCTTGTCTTCTAACCTTAGGCTCTTCTTGGTGTCATGTTGTCACCGTAGGTTCGATACAGCCACCCTGAAAAAAAAAATACAAGTTCTTCCTTAAAGTTATGACCTATTTAGATTGTTTGTGGCCAGAAATGTAAAAATGCTAGTTTTAAGAAAATAAAACAACTATGCAGCCGATATCGAGGTTGGGTCCCGGCACGGCTACGCGATTGGCTTGCTTGTATTGATTCTTATTGTCGCTTGTCTTCTAACCGCAAACAATTTGAGCCTATTTTTGATGTCGTGGACCAGGCCCCGGCGCAGCTACTCAACAGGTTTGTATATATTGATTTTCATTGTCGCTTGCCTTCTAACTGCAGACAATGTGGGCTTCTTTTTGATGTCATGGCGTCACCATAGGTTCGATACAACCATCCCGGGGAAAATACGAATTCTTCCTTGAAGTTTTGACCTATTTAGATCGTTTTGGTGGCCAGAAATGTGAATATGCCAGTTTTAAGAAAAATAAAACAAACTATGTTGTCGATTCCGAGGCCAGGCCACGGCACTCGGCAGGCGGAGCGCTTGTATATATTGATTCTTGTTGTAAGTAGCAACCTCCAAATAAATCCACTTTTTTTGCTGCTCTTTCCTCGGGAAAATGGAGGACTCCACATGGAATACATCTAACGTTGAACAATCCCAATGACTTGTCGCTTTGATTTTTGACACGTTCTGATTCTCGCTGTTGCTGGCAATTCTCGCTGCCGCATCTTTACTTTTGTTTTGGCTCGTTGTAATTGTTGTTGACAAAAGTATTCTAACTGTGTATTTGCTTGTTCTTCATTTTCGTTTATCATTACTTCAGACATTTTTCAATACCCTTTACCTCAGCTGCTTGGATTGGCCTTGTCACTTTTGATGGTCTAGGGTTTTCATTTGTCCTGTAGGCATTATGAAACTGTTTAAAACACCTTTCGTAAATAGACTTATTGGACTTAATATTTTATGCTTAGCTACTTTCCTTGTAATGTTACATGCGTCATAGATATAAAAACGATACGATCACTTCTGGGGAGAGGGGAGGGAATGATGTAATTTGTTCTCTGGAAATGTGCTTATAAATATGACATCACTCATAAGGATTTCTCCTGAAATTGAAGCTCTAAATGAATTTTCTCAAACTCATAACCTATGTAAATCGTTTTTGCAGGCCACAAAATCCCAGAATTTCAATTTTCCATGTTCTGATTCTCGCTGTCGCTTTTTGATCGTTTTTTTTATTGGTTATGTATTTGACACGTTCTGATTCTCGCTGTCGCTTGTAAATCTCGCTGCCGCTTATCTTCTTACCGCATATTTCTTTGTTCTTGCTGTGGCACATCTTTTAACCACATATTTATTTTTTCTTCACTTTAAATTTTAAATCGTTCTCCTCGTTGTCGCCTGTCTGACCGCATATTTTTTTGTTATTCTCTTTTTTTTGACTTGTTGTAATTCTAGCTGTCGCTTATCTTCTAACAGGATAATTCTTTGGTGTTCATCTTCAGTTTTTACTTGTTCTAATTGACGCAAGTATTCTAACCGTAAATTTCTTTGTTCTTCATTTTCAGTTATCATTACTTCAAACATAGTTTCAATACCCTTCACCTTAGCTGCTAGGATTGGTTTTATCGCAATCGATGATCTAGGTTATTCATTTGTCCTCTAGGCATTACTAAACTGCATAAAACGCCTTTTGTAAATAGACTCATTACACTTGGTATTTTATATTTCGCTATGTTTCTTTTATAATGTCGCCTGCATCACAGATACTAAAAACGATACGATCACTCCTGAGGGGATGGGGGATGGTGTAATTTATTCTGTTGAAATGTTCTCAGAAATATGACATCACACACGGAACCTTTTCACCAAAATTAAGGCTCTTAACGAATTTTCTCAAACTCATCATCTATATAGATCCTTTTTTTAGGTAAAAAAAAATACGAGAATGTCAATTAAAAAAAAAATATGGAGTTGTTTTCGAGAAATCATGCATACATAAATAAATAAATACACAATTAGTGCTCCTTAAAAGAGGTAAACCTGAAAAAGGTTTATACCAGCTTTGCCTCTCACTCTGACCTGTCTTGGCTTTGTCTCCAATTGGCTAATGGCTTCTTGGCAACTTGATTTTGATGGCCACCCCTAAGCGTTAGTGTTCACAAGCTAATTGGAATATGCCCGCCTTTTTTTATGTTAAAACTTATCTTTGCGTGAAGGGGTTTTATATACTTTAGGGCTATTGCCCCTGAGGCTGCAGGGATAATGCCGGCCCTGGATGCGTACTTATTTTGCCTTTTGACTTTTCTAAATAAAATAGTTATCTAAAGATTTAGATCCAATTTTGTGAGGGGCTACGAAAGGGGGCGTGTTAGACAGGGCATCGGAGGAGATTTATATATATATATATATATATATATATATATATATATATATATATATATATATATATATATATATATATATATATATATATATATATATATATATATATATATATATATCTTCTTCAGCAGCATTACGCGACGCTAAACTCGAACTCCTTCAACTAGCATTTCCTGAAAGAGTAGCTATAGCCACAAGAAGCCGCACAAAAGACTCAGCAACATCAGAAATATTAGGTTTACTAGCTATAGGTGATAGGAATAATATCCCACTTCCAACTTTCGTCATCACTCACCCATCTCAAGTTCCACAGGTCCCTGAGACCAACTTCTCTATCCTGCTAGGTGAAATTTGGGATTTGAAGAGCTCAGTGTCCGCGATAAAGCAGTATCCGACGGTTGTTAACCTGATAATTTGCCCAGATGTAGGAGCTACATCCGTAGCAAACAACAAGCCCCCAACTTGTACTGTAATTATACAATGGATCCCCTGAGTAGACTACAAACACTTAGTCAACTTCAGTCCAACTTCAGTCGCGTAATGCTGCTAAATCAAAGAAGTCGCATGTAATTTTCGACAGCAACGTTAGATCCAACTTTTTGTTTGACTGGAGAAAGTTTAGGATTGGTTTGTGATATAGAGACGTCTGTGCCATGTTAAGCACCGATAAGCAAAGGAAGCGTAGGTCCTCGCTACCTATTCCCCGCAATTTAAGGGAGACTCCACTCCCCGTAGGTACGACGGCGCTTGCAACAAGTAACCTCCCCTATTCTGCTTGCTTATTCGGGATTAGAAAATTGGCCAAAAATGGTCGTCGAGATTTTTGATTTGAGCTTTTCTGTTTTTTCTGAAAATCTTAATAGCAGGCGAAGCGACGATTCCCGTTTACCTAACCCCCGCAATTTAAGGGAGGCCCCTCCCTGCGGGGTTAAACCGGCCCTTGTGGCGGGCAACCGTCCCTCTTCTGCCCGCTTAGTAGGAAAATGACCTTTTTTTGTTTTTGACTTTTTGTGTCAAATTTGGACACACCGGAAAATATAGCACCGACGATGTTGTATCGGCAACACTGCGTTGGCAGTCAATTATTGACAGCTTTGCAATGATAATTCAAATCTTTGGGGAATTGAAAGATTATATGTCAATTTACGGTGAAAAGGGTCTGGTCGTGGGTTCGGACCCCATACCTAAAAAAATTTTGTAGTAGCCGTAGAGTGAAGTGGTAATAGGCTCTAAACGACTGTTTGTCCTGTATTTTGTAATTTTGTTCTGTAATTGTTGGTTTCCTTGCCTTGTATATATATATATATATATATATATATATATATATATATATATATATATATATGTATATACCAACAATTACAAATTACAGGACAAAAAGTCGTTTAGAGCCTATTACCACTTCGCTCTACGGCTACTACAAAATTTTTGTTAGGTATGGGGCCCGAATCCACGACCAGATGGTAAGACCGAATGGGGACCCCATCCTAAGCCTGGCGCCGTAACCACTGTGCCAACCCAACTTAGAAAAGTATTGTAACGATTGGAGAAAAGCTGCGGTATCTATGGTATCTATAACGTCATGAGAAGTTACCAATGTTTTCGAATGAATCTAAACAACTAAAGTAAAAGGTGTGAAAATATGTTTTAGGTAATGATGCACGAAAATGAAGCGCAAATGAGATCTGCGGTTGGAAGATATTTGACCGCAACAAGCATTACAATGAATCCTAATTGAAACAAACTGGCAACAAAATCTGCTGGTAGAAGAAACGCGACAGGGATGATCTCATTGAATCTTAAATGAATTCTGCAAGTAGAAAAGAAGCAACAGTGAAAATCGCATCGAGTCCCAGAAGAAAACAAATCTTATAAAATGATTGATTCTTTGGTGCATTAACAGGCAGGAGGAATTGAATTCACGCCAAAAGTTTTTAATTCAATTGAAATTGCTAATTTGACACCTCATGACTTAAAACTGAAGGATAACGTGATAATTATGCTAATTCGTAATTAGAGAATCAAATATATACAAGTCTGCTGCGTGCCGGGGCTTGGGCGATGCCTGGGCTTCCGGTATTGCATATAAGTATATAACAAAATAAATAATTTATACAAGAGAGGTATAGGAGTTCTAGTAAGATAACGGACGTCGCGTATCCTGTGAAAACAGAAAACTGTCATTAAGGATTGTTTTATTGTCATTTATAAATTGGTTTGTTTTTCATTGTTATTTTATGTTTCTTATTTACTTATAGGTGGCACTGATGTATGTATTTGGGATATTCTGGCTGGTGGCAAACTGATTGCCCGTTTCTTGCCCCATCATAAAACCATTACTTGCATGACGATGGCGAGTGGAGGAAAGAAAATATTAACAGGCTCAATCGATAAAAAAGTGAAAATAATTGACGTTCAAAACTACGATGTCGTTCACACGATTACGTACGATTCGCCTGTTGTCAGCTTGGGCATTTCGGTATGTTTTGTTTATCTTCTGTTTTAATTTTGTCTCTTATTGCGTTTAAGTTTTTTATTTGATTTTTAGGTCAATGAATTAGTTTCATGAACCTTCCTCCTACGAATTTTTTTTTTATAGCGTACTATCTGGAGTTGAAATGCTGAGAGTAACTCATCGTAGCCTGTATTGGTGAGGTTGTGCCAATGGCTCCTTTCCCTTCAAGTTTCATCATTATCCAAAGATAAATTCTTAAAAAAGAGTTCAAGTCCTTATTACGGTAAAAATAAAATAATCAAAATACGCACCATATTATTTTTAGTGATTTATTATTCTGTTGTATGACCCACAACAAGCCAAGCTTCTTGGGCCGAATAACTTTTTTAAGTTTGTAATAGTGTTTGTGGCTTGTTGTGCTTTATTATTGTGTTGTGTGGCCCGCAACAAGCCAAGCTTGTTGGGCCGAATAACTTTTTTACATTTGTAATAGTGTTTGTGGCTTGTTGTGCTTTATTATTGTGTTGTATGGCCCGCAACTAGCCAAGTTTCTTGGGCCGAATAACTTTTTTACATTTGTAATAGTGTTTTGGTATTAATAAAATGATTGATGATTGATTGATGTAGGGGATAAAATAAAATAAAAAATTCCCCCCCCCCCCCGTAAATGTTTGTGAACTGGAGCTCCTGTTTTCTTTGGTTACCCAGATAAAATTTAGGTACCCTGAAATTATCACGGGGTACCCAGCAAAATAATTAAGCTAAATACAAAAACAAAAATAATATTAGTATTTATTTTTTATCGGCTTTTTAAATTTTGCTTTAATTTTTATTGGACTGACAGATAAAAAGACACAAATTTGCCAAGACCTAATAAATACATTTGTACATTTTTTTTTTTACTAGCTTATGTTATGCATAGTAACCAAGCCCTGACTGTTTGATATTTAATGGAGGATAGTGATAAAATTAAAAATACACTTCCTTTCAGGAAACTAGAAATTTTTTGAAATGCAAATTCTAAAATTTCTTGAATTCTATAAAATTCTAATTTTCTAAAATTTTTAAAAAATTCTAAAAATTCTTGAAAAATTCAAAAAATTCTTAATTTTTCTTAAATTTTAACAGAAAATTTAAAATTAAGTTGTCTAAAATTCTAAATTTGTCAAATAAATTAAATACTTTATTTAAAATTTTATTTGAAATCTAAATTTCGATGAATATTTAGGTTGTTTAGGATGCTTTTAGTTCTACCAAATGACGCTGCACTATCAGTGGCGTTCATAGTTCTTTTGTTCCTATTAACCCATACTAAACTACCAAAGTTTCCTCGTCTATCAGTTTACCAGTTTTGGCGCGGCCCAAGTTTTGATGCATTCAACTCAGTTTGGTGCAAAACTTCTGTCAGTTTTGGTGCAGCCCAAGTAAAGCCTTTTTTTCTTTATTGCGGTGAACCCGAAAGGCCGGCCAACCCTATTCTAGACTTTGATAATTGTGTCTTATTTATTCTTCTTCTATTTCTTGTTTATAAAGAAGAACGCACTTTATGTAATAAATTTTCTTCAGTGATTTTCAAGGATGACAAACATATGGTTGCTTTAGTTCGCAATAGATTCAGTAATGGTAAGCTCAGACATTAGGGAAGCGCTCTCCCTGCCTTTATAATGGTCAGTTACCCCCCCCCCCTTCCAAAAAAAAACAAAACAGTGTTGGTCAATTTTATTTTTAATCGGTAGAAAAGCAGCTGTAGCTTAACTTTTAAAACATTCCGATTTTTTCTATTTGGAAGTCTATTTCTTTTTCTATGTTTCCTTCTTATTCTTAACACCAATTTTACTGTTTCTCCTCTTTAGTATTATATTTTCTTTAAAGACTGTTTGCCGTGTGAAGGATATGGAATGCATGCACATTTGAAATTGAGTAATTGAGGTAACATTGTAAAAATGTCCCTTGACTCCTAGAGAAAGGGACTTCAATTCAAAAATCTTAAACCGAAACATGATTTTTTACATTTATCTGCTATCATTTCCCGTGCTTTACGCTCAGACTTTAATTTATTTGAAAATTGAAACATACGCGAAAAAGAAATATTGTTCAAACACTTTAAAAAAGGAAATAGATAGTAGTGTATGAAAAATTTATAAAGGAAGCTCTAACTTGAAGCATGAGAGAAAATGAGTATATGACCGTTCTTGATAATCATTTATAAAAAAAAAACGGCTTCTTTTATCGATAAATGTTGACTTATGTGGTAACTGAATTCTTGACCATTGGCTAATATATTTTTGTCTCAGCTCAAATGTCTTGAACACTGAATAAAATCAGGGGCGTAATTTGCCATGGAGCTGGGGGGCAACTGTCCCTCCCACCTCTCGGTTTTCCCCCTCCCCCCTGTTGAAATTTTGCTTCTTCAAAATCTTGTCAAAACTAAGATAAGCTTGCATAATTCAAGCATCCACAGATTTGGGTCAGGTTTCCTTAGTATACCTTTTACCTTTATGTTACGATATGACTCATTTTTCAGTTTTCACTGTAATTTTCACTTGATTTGGGAATATTGGCTCCAACTTTGCCTCACCCCCCCTCCCCAAAGGATTTTGACGAAATTACGCCACTGTCTAAAGTAATATGTAAAAATTACAAAGCTAATATATAAAGAAAAATAAATTATAAAATAAATGTCGCTTCTAGTTTTTTGATTCTTATCTTTTTGTTTTTTTATATTTTCTCATTCTATTATTTATTATTTTTTTTATGTTGATAGAATGATGATGCAACAATTGTAGCTGGTATGACTGATGGCATGATCTCAATGAGACATAGAAAAAGTGAAGAAGAAATGCAAAAAGAAAAAGAAAAGAAGGAAAAATCTAAACTTCAGCCAGTTGTTTCCCATATTGTAAGTGTATCCCTCTTTTTAATTTTTGTTATGATAGGGGGGAGTTTTATGAGGTCGGCTCCCCCCTCTTTAACCAAATCCCATCTTCTCTCTATAGTACAGGCAAACTAGAGTTTGACCCCCAACAAATTGCAACAGAAATGATTTTTACACCATGCTGTATAAAAAAAAAGAAGCTGAACAACATACTTAAAGTCGCACATTCTAGGTCAACGCAAAACTAGTTTTTTTTTTGCTTTTCGTGTCAATTTTTAGGTTAGGTTAGGTTAGGTTAGGTTGACTGCAAACTGAGTTGCAGTCACTGTTTACACTAAAGTTTGGCTCTCTTCCCAGTTCTTTAAGAACGACTGCTGAAACACAAGGCTGTTAAGCTGGAATTAGAAGCTTTTTTAATAATTCATTTATTAATTTTTAATTAATTTAAAGATAAGAGTTTGCCTTTGGAAAATTCATGGGGTATATATAATTTTGGCTATATTTTCGCATATTAGAGGGAGTTGAGAAACATCTTGCGAGAACATTGCGTAAATAGATTTAGATCTCGTATTATTAACCTGAGATCAAGCTCACTGTGCCACTACAGGACTATAACAAAATAATGGTTAGAATTATCTTAGTGCTAGAATAATTAGTGCTAGTAATATGCTGGAAAATCATAGATTTCCTGAATAGAAAATCGAGTTGTGGTTTATGGTTCAGTTGAAAGCTAATGTTCATATCTGCGTTTTTTCTTATTAATTCGGCTTTTATGAGTCCGTTTTTTTTTTTAATTTAATGACGATAGAGTAAGTACCGTATGGCACTAAAAGTGGTACTATTTTGTGAGGCCATTTCCAGAGTCAAGAAGGCCAGGCTATCATCAAAGCCACTATCGTTAAAAGATATTAATTAAAGGTTTACATTTTCCCAAAGTGGTTCCAGCAATTGCAGCAACTAAGTAAAGAGCAAACCATGGTACGATAATAGTGATATGATATATTTGTTTAATTAACAACAACAATCCACATGGGAAAATCAATATGACTCACCCAAAGCCAAATGGTTGACGTGGGATGAATCAGATAAAAATATCATTTAAATTCACTATAATTAGAAACAAGAAGAAATGAGGACTTAAAAAGGCCAAAATAGTGATATAAATTATATCATAATATGCATTTCACACTTGTATATATATTCAAGATCGAAAGTGTAACTTAGAGTATCGTAAAGTGGACCAGTGGAGGTGTTTCGCCAGTCTATGGGCGGATGTTCCCTTTTGGAATTAATCGCTAAAAATAAAATCGCTGGTCATCATTCTGCTTGCTTGTCATCAGACAAGCAAGCAGAATGATGATAAAAAGGATAAAAAAGAGAAAGCTGATGGGAAAAAAAATATAGAGTGGGTAAATTTGAAAAAAGAATAGGAAAATGTGGAAGTAAAAGAATGAAACCGGTAATATTAGACTGAGCAGCGACGGATAAAGGGCGATTGGGCCCATTCGGGTCCCACATTTGAAAGGGCCCCGCGTTACCATCAAAATTAATAAAAAAAATATTTTGAAATATAAAGCAAATTGTTTTTGACTATAAGGGATAAATTGTGAATCATTCAAATAGTTAAAAATGTATGTATTTTAAGTTTACATTGTTGGATGAGATTTATTAATATGTTTATTTTGATGAAATATGTATTTTACAATATAGAAAACTGATACCCGTGGAAGTTCATGTGAAATTTATTGAATTTAATCGGGATAGTCCTATATTAGAGAGATTTTGCCCTACGTGCATGAAGTTCTTTACGTACGTAAACTACTTTGTAGTTATATTTCATTCAAATATTTTATGTATAGAGAGGCCCCCGCAAAAAAAAAACAGTCGGGCTCCACACCTATTTTATCCGGGCCTGAAAAAAAACTTAAAAACTTTTCCGCATGCTGACCAATAGTCTGCGTTGCGCAGGTACCGATCTTCTGATTCAATGCCTTCGGACGGGACTGCAATGCGTGGTTGGAGTCAAATCATCCCACCCTTCCTCTGTTTTTCCCCCAGATTTCTCCAGGTACCACTTTGGAGCCGGTTTGATTTTGGCTGAGCTTATAGTCACACCATTGACCCCCACCCCAAACCAAAAATCGGCGACACCAGGACTCGAACTCCTGACCTCAGGATTTGAAGTCCGGAGCGCTAACCACTCGGGCCTAAGACTGAGATAAAATAAGAAATGAAGAGTAACATAGGCGAGGCTTTATATATTTCATATATTATTAATTCAAACACCATACTCATTATTATTTCTGTGAACTGGCCGTCCAAAGGTAAAAACGCGTATATATAAGAAAAGTCACTTCCCGAGTTATATATACCACTAAATTCAGCACAAAAAGAGACGAGTCAAATGGTATATGTAAGAATGTCCTAATAAAATCCCCTGTAAAGATTTTTTCTGGCAAAAACACGTATCTGCAACATTTTGCCCCGTTTGCCAAAATTGAAAAATCAACATTTAGCATTGTCAGCGAACTTTGGTATGTATTTTAATTGCATAACTGGAAAGAATTCTGTCTAAAGCCAATCCTAACAACTTTTCAGTGCAATCCTGTGTCTAGTGTGGCGCAATGGTTTGGAAACGTGCCGCAAAGCTTGAGAAACTTTGAAGACGATCTTCTCGGAATAAAAAAAAGTGTATATTCGCCTTTTTACATTTGGACGGCCGTAGTGTAGGGGTTCCGTTAGTCTATATCTGATTCTGGACATGTCTATTTTTTAAAAGCTTTTTTCTCCTAGAGGACGAGTGTACTAATACGACGATGATTGATGAATATTCTGATTAAATGGCTCATTTTGGGAACTGAATGTAGTTGGCTGAAACTTGGCTCACAAAATCGCAACTTTCCGCAAAGGACTGTTTGAGAACAATAATAAAGGAAGCCAATAATAAAGTAAGAATAAACATGTGATCGGAACTGGCAGTCACGTACATGGGACATTCAGTTGGGTTGAGAGGGGGGTGGTGTAGACATGTGACAGGAAAACAAGAGAAGTTAGGAAAAGAATCGTAAAAACTCATTAAAATTTTACTGAGATCCTACACTACCATGGTTAACAACCAGGGTCGTATCCAGGATTTTTTTTCGGGGGATGGTTATAAAAGAATTTTTTCCGGAGGGGGGTGGGGGCTGCAAAAAAATAAAAAACGCATCAAAAATCTGTTTATGTTCATTTTTGTTACGTTTTTGTGAGTCGGAAAACGCTTCGAGGGGGGGGGGAGGAGGGTTCAAACCCCCTAACCCACCCCCTGGATACAGTCTTGATAACAACATAAAGCGTTTTTTGTACCTTGGGCCCATCTTAGGTCTGAAAACCTAAGATAAACCTAAGATAAGTGGTTTTCAATAAGTCAAATGGCGAAATTTTTGGATTTACTCTCATGGAATATCGGATTTACTCTCATGGATTGAAGAGTCTCATGGATTGAAGAGTTGGCCAGCAAGAAGTGTTTGAAAAACTTTTTTTTATATGCGTAATGGAATTGAGTTGACTAAAAAAAAAAATTGTTTTGTGTTGGGTGTTTTTTTTTTTTTTTTTTTTTTAATTTTGAAGTCTTTTTATATTCTTATTTTTATTTTCGTTCTTGGCAGTTTCTTTTTAAACAGAAGAACTTCACTCAATCCATCATAAGGTCCATTTGACTTAGAAAACTTAATCACACCTGAAAACCGTGATAAAAAAAAAAAATTCTTTTTACTGTTTCAAAACTAAGAAATTGTTAGGGTATTAGCACATTTTGTCAGTACTGCTGTGTTTCTAGGGCTATAGTGAGAGAAAGGTTGAGATGGCTAGGAACTATTTTGTGGAGGAAGGATGACATATTGCTAAAGATCGTCCTTTTAGATCTAGGGCCAAACGAAAAGCGGGTCCTCCCTCGACTGGGGTGGGAAGTGATGATAAGAAGTTATTATTATTAATTAAATTTTAACTATTATCAGTTTATTATTATTATTATTAAAGAAGCTAATTTCCTATTAACAGGGAATTGGAACTTCTTTGGAGGGGGGTAAAGAGGGAAACTCTACATTTAATTGATTGAGATGGAGGAGGAGTCCACAGCTGTGTTGGACAATTAGGCGGCTTGGTGCTCCAGTTAGTTGTTAGTAGTAATAGTAGCCATGTTGAATCATAAAAATCGGAACTAATTAATTAAGTTTGACAACGTGTTTTGTCCATAAAGATTCGAACATTAACAATCTGTTCATTCCTAAACTCAACTAGACCTTCATAGGAAAGCTACATCTTCTTCAGGTGTTTGGTGTTATGGACTTAACCAACTTTTTTTGTATATGCGTAATGGAATTGAGTTGACTAAAAAAAAATGGTTTTGTTTGGGGTGTTTTTTTTGTTTTTTTTTTTTTTAATTTTTAAGTATTTTAATATTCTTATTGTTATCTTAGTTATTGGCAGTTTATTTTTAAACAGAAGAACTTCACTCAATCCATCATAAGGTCCATTTGACTTAGAAAACTTAATCACACCTGAAAACCGTGATAAAAAAAAAAAAAATTCTTTTTACTGTTTAAAAACTAAGAAATTGTTAGGGTATTAGCACATTTTGTCAGTACTTCTGTGTTTCTAGGGCGATAGTGAGAGAAAGGTTGGGATGGTTAGGAACTATTTTGGGGAGGAAGGATGACATATTGCTAAAGATCGTCCTTTTTAGATCTAGGGCCAAACGAAAAGCGGGTCCTCCCTCGACTGGGGTGGGAAGTGATGATAAGAAGTTATTATTATTCATTAAATTTTAAATATTATAAATTTATTATTATTATTATTATTAAAGAAGCTAATTTCCTATTAACAGGGAATTGGAACTTCTTTGGAGGGGGGTAAAGAGGGAAACTCTTAATTGATTGAGATGGAGGAGGAGTCCACAGCTGTGTTGGACAATTAGGCGGCTTGGTGCTCCAGTTAGTTGTTAGTAGTAATGATAGCCATGTTGAACCATAAAAATCGGAACTAATTAATTAAGTTTGACAACGTGTTTTGTCCATAAAGATTCAAACATTAACAATCTGTTCATTCCTAAACTCAACTAGACCTTCATAGGAAAGCTACATCTTCTTCAGGTGTTTGGTGTTATGTGTTTTAGCTTATTTTTGGTAATTTTTTTTAGGCACGTTTCATTTTTTTTGACTTTACGCCTTCTTCATTAGAAACGGCATTCCTGCGTTTTTTTTTTGCTTCTTTTTCTTGTTTTTGAGATATGTATGGTTGTTTAAGATCTCAGTGAATCAATTCCAAAAATCAGGTTTCTTTTTCACTTAGGTTTAATTTACTAATATAATAAAACTTAATTGAAAGTGTCACCATCACTAATTATGTATCTGATTAAGACGAAAATCTAAGAATAAATATATATATTAATGCAGAATTATAAAATCTTGGGAGAAAGCACCCGAAAAAGGGAGAACGTGAAGGCTGCAAAACTGTTTTATTGAGTTCTGGTTGATTGAAACTCAAGAAAAATATTTTTAAATTAATTGTTGGGTAATAATTATAGTTCAATAATGATAGTAGTAATAAATAATAATAAAATAGTTAAAAATATTGAATTTTGTTTGATTAAAGAATTTCTCCTTGTATCGACTATCTAATGGTAATCTAAAAACTACCACTCAAGAAGTGAAGTTAGGTTAATCTTAATAAAATATACCTATGCATTATAAAAATATAATACTTTAGAAACAAATTTAGGCTATATATTTACACATTAGGGAGGGTGGGGGTGAAGTACAGTGGATCGGCATTCAAAATGTGGTAGCTACAATTATTCTGATATTGTGAAGTAAGAATTGTTTTCTGACTTAACACTGTCCAAATTATATTTCCTCTCTATGATGTCAATTCTCTTTGTCTTTTCTCATGCTAAGTTGGAAGAAACTAGAGAAAGAAACCAGTTTACAGTGCGTCAATGCATGAACAACTTGAGCGGTAGGGGGTATATCATACAAATGCCTTTTTTTGTTTGTTCTAATCAATAGAATGTTCAAACTAATCTGTTTCTCCTAGCCTCTATTTCTTTTCGATTTTTCAGATTGTTTATTTTTCGCAAATTTGTATTGCTAGCGATCCTTTTTCTAAAGCAAAATCAATCATCTTATACAAACTTAATCTTGTACAACTGCCATCTTGTACAAGATGGCAGTCTGTACAAGATTTAGCGGCAATGTATAAGATTGCCTCTTGTAGAAGATGGCAATCATTTTTTACAACTTAAGGCATATTTGTTTTGTTCATTGTTTCCGAAGAAAGTGAAAATAAATTAATTCATCAGATACAAACATTCACTTATAGTTGGGATGGGGCTTTCCCCCACCCCTCACTCTTCTCTAAATCTTATGTCTCCGACGTCCCTCACATTATCTCCTCTATTTTTGTATAATTTAGAAGTTTATTTAATTAATAAACCGATTTTAAAATTTAATTTGTAATTTAGTTTAATTTAATTAATTTAATTTGTAAAATGCAAATGATCTGAAAAATAGAGAAGAAATATAGGCTAGGAGAAACAGATAGGTCTGAAGATAATATTGATGAGAGCAAGCAAATTTTTTTTAATTTAATAAATTGAATTTTAATTTAACTGATTGAAAACTTTTAAATTTAACTAACCTCTCCCCCCCCCTTAGAAATGATATCCTGTGTACCTGCTATGCTTGAGATCCATTGTGGCTTAAAGAGCGAAAAGATACTCGTTTTATATTCGGTGATTCTCATTTTTTTTTTCCTCGTTAACCTTAATATTTATGCTTAACTTTGGTTATGTTTTCATTTTAGGAAGAGAACTTACGGTTTAAACCATCCACTGGGGATGTTGTTGTTTCTGCTGTAGATCCGGGCTCCCTTCCTAGGTATGACTTATTTCTTCGCAAGTTTCAATACTCGGCAGCCTTAACCGAAGTCCTGCGACAGCACATTGTGAAAAATATGCCGAATGTTACTGTCAGTGTTATCCATGAACTTATAAGGTTAGTGACATCTAATAACAATGCCATCTATTGATAACTAAGTGACATTCAATCAATTGTAGAACGTTAAGCAAAGAGTATGGGAAGCCGATACGTGTGATGACACAGTAGATAGGTGCTCTGCTTGGCAATACAGAGCCTGGAGTTTGATTCCCGCTGC